>NC_084991.1:8541572-8654501 GCF_963691925.1 Scomber scombrus
GGGGGATGGTATGTGTGTGTATATGTGTGTGTGTGTTTGTGACTGACTGGCAGATGTTTAAGATTAGGGAGGGAACGCATCAAGCAGATAACTCCTGCAGATAACTGAACAGTGTCACGACCTGGCGTTCGACGAATGAGGGAACACGGTCGCCGCTTTGTATCTGTGCTGTTTGAATTTTTTAAACGGCGTGTTCTAATTGTTCGTCTCTTGTCTTGCTGACGCTGAGGCACGTTTGCGTCTTTGTACAGAGACAGATTTGTTGGGTCATCAAAGGGTAAGCTTCAACTCGCATTAATGTTTTGGTGAGCAGAGCAGCGAAAAGAAAAGAAAAAAACCAACCCTGAAGATAATTAGCGGTGCAGCCTAGATTTTTTAGATGATGAATTAATGGCTACGATGAAAAAGAAAGGGGGCTGTGTTTGAAAGTAAATGGTTGGCAGGTTGGCTGGAGAATGGACCAGGCTGATCACTAATAACTAGTGTGTCCTTGACAAAGACAAGCCTTAATATTTGCTTTTGAACGAAGCGTTTCTCCATTTTTGGAAGAAAAATTTAGGATTTTTTGCTTGATGTCAACAACAGAAGTCATTCTGCTTGTCCAAGATAATAATATAGGAAGAATTTTGAGAAACTCATATTTACTTCCAATAAACAGCATGGTATTTACTGATTAGCTGATTAAGTGATTCATTGATTGGCGTATTGGTTTGTTTGTCTATATGCTGATGATCTGATAACTTCACAGTCCAATATGATATTTTAGTTTTTGTCTTTCTAAAACAAAAAGCAAGTGCTTTGGAGAGAACATTTATTTTTCCAGCACCAGGGAGAGAAAACAGCATCTCTGTGTACATTACATCTAAGGTCACACTTATCTGACAGGGAATCTCTGTGTGTGTATGTGCACGCGCTTTGTGTGTGTGTGTATTTGTAATACGGAGCGCTGCTGCTTGTCACCAGAAGAACATTGGAAAGGCTGATGAAAGCTGCTGGCTGTTGGCACCTTAATTTCTGCTGTCCTCCAGAAGGACAACGTAGGATACAGGACAGAGAGTGTGTGTGTGTGTGTGTGTGTGTGTGTGTGTGTGTGTGTGTGTGTGCTCTGACAGGATATAGATGGCTGATGTCAACTCGTGTCACTTTACCGAATTTTCTTTCCCTCCGTGTGAGAAACGATGACCACTTTCACCTTAGATGTTTTAAAGGCAAATGAGAACCAGCTGGTGACGCTCTGAGCTGTTTAAAGCTGCACTAAGAAATATTGTACATTAACAAAGGGTCAAATTACCATGTGTAATATGACAAACTCAGAGAGAATTATCACCCGACTCTACATTTCCCCTTAGCTCTAACAGTACAGAGCGTTTTAGCATCTTTTAGCTCATTGTTTTGGTTTTACAGCCCATAAATTTACTGTTTTGGTTCACTTTCACTAGCCTGGTTTCTAGTTGAAGCAGGCAGCTGTTGACAGTGAACAAGCTCTGATAAACCATTATACGCTACCGAATGGCCCACAGACAAAGTTAGCGACTAGCCGGTGAATATAATGTGGCATTTAGCTTTTAAAAGGCCAGATATTTCCTTCAGAAGCTGGTGGAGATCCAAACAGAGATAAAAGATGCACGACTGCATTTCAACTTTATAAGGTGATAATATGTAGATTTTGTGTTTACAGCTTTTTGTGCTGCCCCCAAGTGGCTACATTTTTTAAATTTAAGATCAATAAATATTGCTTTAAATGTAAAATACAATGTAAACAGTGTTGGCTTTGTCTTTCAGGTCACATAATTGGTGTCAAACTACATATCTTGATAGTTGTGGTGCTGATATTTTGTACATTTTTCTTCGCTATATTGAGCAGCTGTTTTTTTCTTTCTCTGGGACTGCCGTTTTCTCTTTGTGTGGGACTGCTGTTTAGTTTTACAGCTGGTTAATGATGAAAAATGAAGCTGTGAAATGTTGTTGATTTGTGTCAAGGTGTTGCTCCACTTTGTTCAGTTTTTGTGTGAAAATGCAACAAGTTCATACACTTAAATGACAAAACTGCAAAAAAGCAGAGCATCTCAATCCCACTAATTGAGTCCTTTCAACTATTCGCCTTAATTCCTTTCCAATATCTTGTATCGCTTCAGGCATGAAATCCACTCGGTGCACAGCAGGTGATGATTCAAATTGAGAGTGAACAAAATTTCAGAGTATCCAAAAAGGGAAAAAACCCAAAAAAACTGGGGTAGATGGTGTGAATCTCAACACATTCAAACTTCACATTCTCCATTTCAGGTGAAAGAGGTGTTGGTCACTTTCAGCACATGCTACTGGGAAAAGCTCAATTAGGAGGGACAGAAAAGTGAGGAAAAACAACTCTAAATGGCACTAGAAAAGACATATTTAGAAAAAATGTTCTCCTGTATCATCCAGACCTGCAGAGCTGGTAAACACAAGCAAGCTTTGTGCAGTTTACTGACTGCATTACATGATTTTTGTGTATTCAAGTGCCAAATTAAAGTCATTTCTCGCTTTCTGTTTGCTGTTATTTGGGTAGGAGGCACAGTGCATCTTTAAGCCTCCATCCGACACTGTCCATCTCTCTCCTCCTTTTTAGTAATCAAACCAGATCTCAGAGGCTCCTCACTTCATCTCCCATCCGTCTCCTTCTTCTTTTCTTCCATCCTGACACTCAAGTTATTTCCCAAGCTTTTAGCTGTCTTCATTTTAATTACACAAAGTCGTTTGAGTGGGAGGGCTGAGCTGCGTCACGGAGCTAGAGGTAATCATAATGTGGTTATTCATGTCACATCCGAGTAAGGAAGGTGGAAGTAATTGAGTCCGTGGCAGATACACGTTCCTCTGCTGAGGCCAGAGGGTAATGAGCAGAAGTGTTGTGGCATGTCTGTCTGGATGTTTATCAGTCTGTGTAGCCATGTGTTTACTTGTCTATCACTGTCAGAGGATAAGAAATCAAAGTTGTCGTTTTGGGAATCATCATCAAATTAAGTTTGATAGCTTAAAAAAGGCCAAATGTAACAGATCAGGAGAAGTGATGTGCACCGTAGAACTTGCTTTGAGCTCTTGTAGAAGACTGAAATGATCTCTCCAGGTCAGTTGCTAACTCAATTTCCCCAAAATGTGCTAATCTTCAATGACAGGCCTCAATTAGCATCAATAAAAAAACGTCCACTAAGCTGAGCTGATGTAGCTGATCTCCAATAAAAACAAGTCTGCAAAAAGAGTTAAATCTGAATTTTCTGGCTTTATATCCTGTGTTTTTAATTTTAGACAAGATGATGGTACAGGCATGTTGATTATAAACTAGCAGTAAAGACAAAATTATTGTTGTAAATGTTAAGTCTATTAACTCACATTTGAATAAAGAGTCAGATCAGTGCTTTCTTGCTGTCTGAAGTATCCTGCATGTAGTCATCATCATGTGGCTCAAAGGTGAGACCACATCCATTCTCACAGATTTCACACCCACATGATTCTTCTTAGATGTTTTTAAAAATGAAACCCACCCAGTGGGTCAGACGTTGCAAATTCATGCTGCGCAGGCGAATGCTGTTCAAAGACACACAACTTTTACCGTCTAATCTATATGTCAGACTGAATTTGGGGGAAATTTGTATCAAAGGGTGCAGAAGACGCCTAGAATATTTCCTTTTAATGGAATGATGCAGCTATAAAAACATATATTTCACTCAGTGTTAAGCAGAGCTTCAATGACTATCTAGAACAAGTCAATACTGAATATGTAAGATGCTGTCAGAGAGGCCTTTCATCAACAGAAAATACAGTATTGATTTTTCTGCTCTCAAAGCTGTTTTATAATCAACTTGAAGTTTTGAGAGTCTTTAAACCTGCGTCTGGACTTTTGGGAAAATAACTTCTGCCTTTTCTCTAACGAATAGCTCTAAATGATGTTATGACTACACGCGTCATTAACTTTATTCATTTTCATGTCTATCTGTCTCTCTGACTGTTTCATTAATCTAACCTTCTGACAGTCTTTTCTCTCTTGACTTGAAGCACTTTGAAACTTTCATTTTTAAAAGTGTCAGTAACGTATCAAATCACAGCGATAATGATTTATTGATGTTAAAACTGCTACACCCAGCACCTCTTTCTTTTTTTAAGGCAGGGTTTTTGCTCTTTTGTGTCTCTGTCAAAGCCTTAGTCAGGAATAGATTGCACATCAGCAGCACTGTAATACACACTGTACTGATGATAGTGATAAACGATGTAATCCAGAGAAGACCGACGTTTCACTAGTCCCTGTGGGCTGATTCTGTGTTGTGATTTAGTGAAGAGCAGGCTGCTCACTTAGAACTGCTTACCTTTATCATTACTGGCTGTTTTTAGATGGTCAGCGCGCGTGTGTGTGTGTGTGTGTGTGTGTACCAATATAAATATGTGCATTAAGTTAAACTGTCTTCGCTTTCCTTCGTTTTCTGGCACACTCCATTTTCTGCCTCCTCAAGTAAATCCATCTTTCTCGCCTACTTGTGCAGAGTAGGATTGGGGATTTTAAAATAAAAATGTTCATATTAAATAAATATCATCTTTGAAGTTGAATTACCAGTGCAGAAAGAGGAAAGTGTATCACCACTACCTCGACCTGCCTCTTGATGGCAGTCTGAGAACACAGCAGGGCTCAGGAGGATGCCAAGGGGTAAATGCGCATGCATACATGTACACATGCATGTGTGCATCTTTTATTTATTTGTAGTGTCTGGGGAAATCTGTAAATGGTTCCATGGATTTAAACATGTGTCTTGATATAAGTGGGAGCGATAAAAGCCCTAAATATGTGTTTAAATTTTAATTGTTACATCTCATTACGAGTGTAAGTTGTTTTTAAATCGTAGGATTCAGCTCCTCGAATTAGTCGATTAATCTCTTACTTGATTGACTGATAATTAATAAGCAATTATTCAATTAGTCATTTTTCATACATCAGAGTGGTAGATGTTGTGGTTCCAGCTTTTTGAAGATGTTTACGGTTTGGTCTGTCTGGCATACAAACATCTTAGGATGACATCTTGGCTTCTGAAAAAATTATGTTTTCTTACAATATTTGACATTTAATAGAAAAAACTCTTCATTGATTGATGGGAAAAAATGCTGCAGCAGCTCCAACTTCATTTCAAGTTGATAAAGTCTCCTCCTTTCAAATGGCTCAAATTAGAGTTTGTTAAATCCAAGCAGCAAGTTGTCACAGTCAAATTTAAGTGTATAAGGCAGCTTGTAACGCGTCTGATTACCGCCTCGTCTTTGGGAATTGTCTGTTTGTGGATTAGACTGGTGATGTGCTGCCAACTAACTCCAATGACAACAACTTTCTGTCTGTGTCCTTTTTTATCTGTATCCACCTGTCTATAATTTGTATTCCTAAATGTGGAAAGAGTGAGCCTATATACCTTTTGTAGCCTCATGGTTACAAGTGGTAACTACCGGAAAATCATCAAATGCAAGATAACAGTTGCAAAAGTGGAGAAGTCAGCAAACTTACTTCAGTGGTGCCCATTACAAAGTTGATCAATGGTGCATTTTATTGCTTATTAATTTTTTTTGGAAGTAGAAGAATGTGTGTGTTTATTCAAAAGTCATGTTTAAGGTGAGGAAAGGATTCTGCATACACAAAACGCTCATCTTCAACATATATCCGTCTCTGCCTTGACCATCAAGTCGCCATTCCGTGGCACTTGGCTTCTTCCCAGGTTTCAGGTTACCATAGCGACATGATGTGGGCGAAAGAGCGAGTGAACTGGCAAATGTTGAAGATGAAGATGAAAGGAGGTAGAAGGCTGTAATCAGATTGTCTCCTTCGGTCACGCTTCGGATCCATCTTCTCCCCTCCACCGGCCTACGTCCCGCACACCCGAACCCACCACCACATAAATCACAATCGGCCACAAGTCACCTCTCATTGCTGCACCACGCCACAGATCCAGAGAAGAAGGGAGAGAGAGAGGGGAGAGAGAGGTTTGCTTTCAACCTTGGCCATGCCCACATTCAGGATTGTGGGATAAGGGATGCTTAGTGGTCCTAGTCCTCGCTCCACCCCATTTCCACAGTCAACTTCAAGAAGCTCCATGGCTTTTTTACTGATATAGTTTCTTACAGCGCGGTCAAATGAAGATGGATTGAGGGTTAATGGTGTAATGATTCTGTTTTACAGGCAGCTCGCTGGCAGTCTTCATGGTGGAAAACCCTGCTGAGAAGACTGCAGCTGAGGGACGGTTGTTTCTGTCTCATTGTCTTGTGTCAAGCTCTCTTTACTCTACACGCTGTTTGTTCTTTTCTTATTTCTGAAACATCTCCAGCAGCTTTTCTCATTGACTTCATCAACCCCCCTCCCGAACACCCCCCAACCACACGCACAGAACCCTTCCTGTCTTTTCCCTTCATCCTTAGTTTTTTGTCACCCGCTCCTGCAGGCTATAAAATAGAATAAAAGTTTCGTTGGTCGAAGCAAAACCACTGAAGTGCTTCATAATTAGAAAACGGCTCATAATTACAGCGTGGTCACAGGCTGTTAGCTCGCTCACTCAGCTGCCCTGCGTGGGATGGCGGCCTCCCGCGATGTGTGTTTGTGTGCGTGTGTGTGTGTTTGTGTGTCAGCTCCCCTCAGAGAGGTCAGGGTGAAGTTGAGAAGGATAGCAGATGCGCTACCCCATACTGCCTATACACCAGCTGGGTGCTCTGTCAAAATACTATTAGTCACAATCAAGGCAGTGAGAACATGTGCACATGTGCATTTCATAACAGAAAACAATGCAGATAATATTTTCTTTTTCTTTTCATTGTGTTTAATCTCACTTTGAGAAGTGTTGGCCCTTTGTAAGCCATCCAGTGATTGATTTCATTCCATTGGTCCACAATATTCACTAAAGACCATCTGATAGAGTTGTATTTGTTGCCGGGCAACGTTATTTTATTACCATTATTTTAATAAAGATTTTGCGTAGGAGTTTCTTCAGAGACTACAAGAAGACAATTAGGGCTCCTGTGAAATCAGTGTTACTCTCTAATTATTTACTTGAATAATCCAATGTAGACCGTCACAAATAAAGTGGCAAAAACTAAGAATATCAACAACGAATCACTTCTCTGTTTGCAACATCTTTACAGAATGATGTCTACCCCCAAAGATTGGAATCTAAATTCCCCCTCTATTCAAAAGCGTGTTCAGCTGGATGTTTGAGTTTCATTGTGCAGAATGATGTATGTGCAGAGTTTGACGCCAGAAGGCTGTTTTCACATTCCTCTGCTGAAAGTGAAAAGTTTCTCTGTGCTCATTGAAAATCTGAGTCTAAAGCGAGCATTTGACACCACAACAATTTTGGAGCCAATCTTGGTCCAATGTGCAATCTACACAATTGTAATGTTGAAACTTGAAGCTTCCAGTGTACAAACATTGAGAATGGACTTTACAGTGAAGTATGAGTCATGTTGTGTTCAGCAGATACAGATTTGTTAAAGGTACTTGATCAATTTTTATGTAGGCAAACCATATTAGACACAGTTTTTTTATTCAAGGCTCAGTATTTTTATGTCTTGGGACCTTTTTAAAGACTTTAATGACCTGAAACTATGTAGATGCATGTAATACAAGTCCAACATGAGCTCTGGATAATTCAAATAAAGCAGGATCATCGTATTCCTTCAGATAATTTCATCAGATGAAGAAATGGAATGAAGAAAGCGATTGAGTTTGACTCCTCTTTGGCCTTTTTAAATGTTGTGAAATATTTTGGGGTTGCTGCCATGTGAGGTGTTTACCTGGGTCATTTGCCAAGCGGATGCAGCCGCCCCCTTCTCCGTCTCCACGGCCAGCTCCAGATATGCTGGTTTCTGTGTCGGCCATTTGGCATCCATCCCCTCCCATGATACCAGAGCATGTTAGTGACAATGGCCACAGGAGTGGAAAGTGGACATCTGGTGCACCTGTCCAACACCACACACACACACACACACACAGACACACATACTCATATGCACTCCACAACGTCCACATCTCCTCTTTCAGTGAGAATATGTTCAGATTGTGTGTCTGTGTGATGATTTGGCAGTCATGCATGCTAAAGCTTTGGATCATTGAGACCCGACTACTGGCCCACCAACCAACTGGCTGACCATATGGATAGAAACTACAGCCCTCCCCTCCCCTCTGCTCTTCACTCCTTCCCCTTCTCCTATCCGCTCTTCTCCCCGCTCCTCCAACCCACCCTCACACGCCCAAGTATCCCTCCTCGACACAGCACTCCTGCTGACTTGCTCGTTCTTTTTAATGAATCATTGGGTTCACCTGCACCGGAGTGGAAATTCCACCTTCGTCATCCCCCATGTGTCACACTTGGTTTTATTTCCCAGTGACAGGCAAGCACATGATGCATGGAAACTATAAGATGAGATGAGATTTTAATCATTTCCCTGCTGAAATGGGGTTGTTGCATTAACAAATGGTAATAGAGGGGAGAAAAGAGTTTTAAAACATTTTTGAAAAACTGTCAGACACCATGAAAGTCTTACCGTCACTTCCTTGCTGTTTCGTTAGTTTTGTTAAGACAATCTGACATTGTGGATTATTTTCATCTGACTGACCAATTTTCTAAGATAAATGTAGTAGAATGAACATTATAGTGCTTGATATTAGAATGTATTATTTATTTGTGATTTTACATACACACACATACATTCAAATTACAGTCTTGAGATTCTGAGAAATGTTCAATATTAAATATTGTATTAAATAGTTTTACCAGAATAAAATCGGGTGAACAGCACAATTAGGGAGCAATTATGTTGTGGTAAATCCCTATTTGTAGCAGTGTTCATTCCTTTTGTGTGTGTGGGTGCATGAGCCATTTTTGGTTAGCATGGCGTAACATTTTAGCAAACATCAGCTTATTTACACATTCAGCAGACACTTAGTAAGATTAGCATCCATTTGAATCTGCGTTTCTAGCTGACATTTAGCTCTGTTATTGTCTCCACCAACTACTGAGGATAATATCTGGGTCTTTGGCTGCTAAATGCTCCATCATGTTCACCCGCTAGCTGCTAAAATAGTTGGCTACAGTGGCTTTATTATAGCTTTTTTTTTTACACAAACTTCTCCTTGTCCCATTACTAAGTCATTTTGATTATTCGAATGGTGTTAGTTAAGGAATTTGGCTTTGGAATTTGGTTTTCATATTTTAAATATTAGCATATAAATGTTAGCATCTACTGCAGCCTTGCTGTCTTCAGCACAGGATGCAGTTTGCTAAATTGTTCTGGTCTTAATGAGTAAAGTAAATGACACCACTTGTTTTCAACCCCAGGCTTTTTTCTAAGCAAGCAAACACATGGAAAGAGTAAACTTTTTATTTAAACCATAGAAAAACAAACTGTACATTGCACCTTTCTTTCCCCTGACATTGTGTCTCCATGACACCTTTCCAAATGATTCCTCTGCCCTCTTCAAGACAAAAGTAACAATTAGTGTGAGTCCCACAGCAGTGCTGGCTTCATACTTTACTAGCACACTCACTACTCACCCTGATCCTATATATATATTCCCAGGCTACACTCAGGCGCCTTTGGCACAACGCTATTACCAGGCCAGCCCATAGGAAATAGACTGAAGAGAGAGCTTATTGATTGTCTCTGTGTGAGAGCCAGTTGATTTTCTCTCTCACCTGTATCACTCCTCTAATTCTCTCTCTCTTTCTTTCTTTCTTCTACCTTTCTTCTCTTCATGTCTGTTGCGCGCTCTCTCTCTCTCTCTTTCTCTGTCTCTCCCGAGGAGTGAAGAGAGGAAGAAGATTAAAAACCCCACAATGACACAGAATTACACAAAGCCATACATGCGTCTCTTTTATTCCTTTTTTCTGTCTTCTGCCTCTTATGCAGACACACACAAAATTTCATATACATACATTTCACCTCCCTTGGTGTGTAACCATATAATATCAGCATGTTAGAGAGAAGGAATGTGAGTGTGTGCATGTGTGTGAAATACTGTGATAACACTAGCGCAGTAACTCTCCTTGTTATCATTATTAGCCCTTATTAAAAGTGAGTGTGTGTGTGCAGGAGAAGGGAGAAGGAGAGAAAATCGAAGCCATTAGGCCTCACCGACACTTCACCGTGTAGTACTCTCGCTGTATCTTTTCGCGCGGGGGAGAAGCTTTTTGGCATCGGCCAGGAAAATGGAGTTAATTTATTATCTGCCCTTTCCCACCTAATTCTGTTTCAGTGCTCACTAACACACCACTGTTTGATTTACAAGAGGCCATTTAATATTCATGCGTGCCTCGGAGACATCAGCCAAACTCTCCGGAGACAGCTGGAGATTTATTGGCTTTTGTGTGCTTTCCCGCTTTGTGTCTATTTGCAATCAAACGGCAAACTTGTTTCATCTCATTCTGATACTGTTGTCTTTCATATCTCTATTATCTAACTTTCTGATTGTCTGTCCTTGTTTCCCTTCATCTTTTTCTATCTTTCAGGCTTTTTTTCCTGTGTCTTGAAGCTTTCCTGTTGCAGCTCAGAGTCGCAAATAAAGAAACATATCGCTGACGAGGAGATGGGAGACAGGTCCTTCCACATCTCCTGCAGGCGCTGTGCCATATGCCCTGACTTTTAATGACCCGCATGCTCCTTCGGGGAGTGCGGAGGAAGAGATTGGAAATCAAAGAACATCCAATATTTCTGAATGTCATAAGCACTAAATAGCAAAGTCCTTTAAGCGCCCCAAAAGGAAAGCATGTCAACCTCAACACATGCTGCTGTGAATACATGATGGGGATGAAGTTTGTGTGTCTGTGTGTGTGTGTGTGATGCGAGAAGGGGAGAAGCCATGCGTTTCTATTTCAACGCGTGTATTTATCACTGTGCTGTGTGTCAGTGTGTGTGTGTATATGTATGTGTGTGTTTGAGCCATATACGTGTGTATTTCTCCTTAATATGTATGTGTCTCAAAGGTGAAGTGTGTTCTAGATTGGCTGGTGGTTTGCGACCAGATCTTGCACCTCCTTGTTTACACTGGCACCAGACGTAACCTTTTCCATGACTTATCCTCATCCACCCACACCCCAACACACACTTACACACACACACACACACACACACACACACACACATACACACATATATACACACACATGCATACACACACGGGACTGGAGTGGAGAAGCCAACTGTCAGCAACAAGAAATCATCAGCACCATCATCTGCTCTCTCCCATGGCCTCGTGTTTGTGTGTGTGTGTGTGTGTGTGTGTGTGTATATATATCTCTAGATCTGTTTGCATGTGTGTGCGTACATTTGTCTTTGAATTTCTGTGTGTGTGTGTGTGTGTGTAAATCCTGTCTGGCTGCGTATAGGGGCTGAGGTGAGTGATTGCCTTGTTTCTGTGGGCGGCAAGCTGTGGCGGTTTGCTCTCACTGTAAATTTAGAAGAATTCTTAATGGAACTCCAGAGCTGTCAGACCTCAAAGTGTTGCACCTTTTTTTTCTTTCTTTTTTTTCCAATGATAAGAGCGTTGCCAAGATCCTCAATATAAAACTTTATTTTCAGTGTCATGAGAAGTAAGGCATCAGTGGTGTGAATGCACATGTGTTATGAGATATACTGCAGTGATAACATTATGGCAGAAAGAAGCAGAGTATTTCTATGGAGCTTGAAATGTTGTAATAAACCATATCATTAAAACAAGAGATGGATGTCTGTCAAAAAAAATAGGTCAGCGCTTTACCTGCCAGTCCCATAAATTTCAGTTTGTCTGCAGTCTGTATTCTGGAGGCAGACTGAGCGAAATATCCACACTGATAAAAAATGAGTTGCACTTCTCACTTATGTGATCATTTTCACACAATAGAAATGCTCTAAAGGCCTTTAGCAATACTTGCTTCACCATAAAGGCATCTTCCCTTGAGTCCTAAAGAGGTTCACACATGTTCACTTTCTTAGAACCAGTGAAACAAGTGCGGTAAATATATATTCCCACTTTCCTCCATTAGAATGTAGTTGTAGAGTAGAGGAAAAAATGATGACCCTGATGAAAGCCACGAGCAGAAATGCATTGATCTAACAATAAAGTTGTTCTGTATACTTCAAGTGTTGCTGAAACCTTTAGTAGAATGTAGTTGTATAAGGAATTTTCTAGAAATGAGTGTAACTAAGAATAAAGCCTTTGACAGGACAACAGCGACACTGGGTTAATATATTGTGCATGATCAGGTGTCAGACCATGTATTACTGCAATTATATTCCCCACAGTGTTCACAGTCTTTCATTTCCTTTGTGATCAAGAGTGAGAGTGGGCAACAATCATAAAGAAAAACTTGAAACAAGTTGATTTTTCTTGGAAATGAATAAAAATTGTATGTGCTGCGGCAGTTTTTCCACTATCTTAAGGAAATAAGACTTTATGGACTCAGTTACAGGTAAAAATCAATAGTTGTGTGTTGCTTTTAAATTTAACCGGCACAAACCCCTAGCAATTGGCAACTACAGTAGCAGCATTTTTCCAGATTCTCCTTCATTATGTGTTTTAATCATAGTGGTTTAGAGCGATTTCCCATAGGTGCTCACTTGAGTGGAGGTCAGATGATTATGAAGGCAATCACATTTGATTCACATCATTTTCATACTCATCAAACCGTTCAGTGATCCCTTGCCCCTCCACTCACATAGATATATATATATATATATGCATATCTGGATCTTCATAGCAACAGGAACTAAGTGGTTTGTTGTCTAACGCTCCACTGAAGTCTTCTGCAGCATTTTTCACAGGTTTGTAAATCAGCCATAGATCTGAAACGTGTGAGGCAAACACGATACTTTTTGAGAGGGAGAGAGGGATGATGAAGGAAGGAAGGAACAGAGAGACACGACAGGCGATAAAAACGGGGCAGCAGATTAGTTTTTGATAGTCTGCATGGAGCAGGAAGGCGACAGCCAAGATGGATATTTGATTGGCTAATGCGATGAGGCGCGTAGCAACAGAGGGCATCCCGCTCTGGCCCTACTCTCTCTCCCTCTCTTTTCTCTCCTCTCCCTCTCGTTTTCTCTCAGCCTTGACGGAACAAGACCACCCATTGGGGACGTCTCTGATCAATGCAGTCATTATCCTTGCTACACACACACACACACACACACACACACACACACACACACACACACAGACGTAGGGGACAAATGAGGGAGAGATGTGCTATGACTAGGTCAGAGCGGTAACAAATGTAAATGTGTCCGGTGAAATATGCTGGTGAATGTCGCCCCATTAGCCAGGCTGCAGAGCGAGCCGACTCTCTGGCCTCAGGTACAATAACAAGTAGAGATTTAGGTTTTGTCTCTAGTCAGGAAAAATCCCCCCCCCCCCCCCCTACTCTATCTATACTCCATTTTCATTTCTTTACCTTTCTTTTTTTCATTTCCCTGTCCTCCCTCTGTCCCCTCTTTTTATTCAGCTAAGTCAAAGCAATTATAATCCCTCCGGACATGTATGCACTTCCATTGTGTATCTGCATGCGCATCGCCATGTTTATGTTTTCCCCCTGTACCGTATGTGATTTCATCTGTATTTGTGAGAGTGTGTGCGTGCCCATCTGTGCTTTATGTGGAGGCTCAGTCCCAGTGGAACAGTGTAATGATTCCTGTCTGTTAGCTCTGTGACACCTGTACGTGCACCAGTGTTTGCAGACCCGACATGTCTGTTTGCCATTTCTTAATGGCTTCACCCAACGGCAACACTTCAGGCTTTCCTGAGACGCACAACAAAGACAGAGAGAAAAAAAGAGAGAGCAAAAAGGAAAGAAATGCTGTTATAGTAAAGGGGGGAAACGAATAAGATGAGCATGTTGGTATTGAAGATGAAAGAGGAGAGAGGTGGACTTGAGGTGCAGAAAACATCCTGATGGGGGCACTGAAGGACCTGCTATCATTACTTTTATGCTCTGCTATTGAAAGGAGGACTGGGGGACATGGCTCCATCTCACATGCTCAAAAAAATCTATTTGTGGGAGCACCGTGGGATGACTCAGTTTATGGGAAATAACAATTAAGCCTGGTACTTGTTTTCTTACTGTACATCCCGTAAGAGGTTGTCGGTCTTTTGAACAGCAATGAAAGAGTACTTGAACACAGCTAAAATGATCCTCATGATGCACTGAGTGTCCAGTACAGATCGCTCCTTTTGAGATGCACAGTTCTGCCGTTGGAAGTAATGACCACTTGTGTGAATAAGATGCTCGAGGAGGATGTAGTAAAACTCAGAAGCGGCTCAGTCGATAAGATGACGGACGCTCAAGTGGCATCTGTTTTTCTGAGTGGAGCTTTGACCAAGCCTATAGACACTTTAAACAAATTTAGGTTAGTAGACAGGACGTGCAGTGATGTGCATAATAGCGGGAGTGATGCAGATAAATGCAATGCAGTGTTAATAAGTGTAATTCAGTTATAGTTACTGATAGGGAGGCGGTTTGATCGTAAACACAGAAGCTCAAGCAGACTGTCTGACGCCTCTGAAGCATTATGTAAATAAGCAACTTACATCCTCCTCCTCCTCCAGATTTATGTGACTTTGTGCTAACCAAAAGCATTTTGTTAGCACAGCTTACACACAAATCTCAAATATTAGCAGTGTCATGTTTCACAAATGGCTGTTTCTCTCAAATTGCAGATAAACCTGTAAGTCCTGCAGAGTTCTTCGACGCTCATGCACAGGTTGCAAGTATTGCATGTGTTTTTAGATTGGTGAAATGTGTCAAAATGTGCAAGAGGGAAGGATCTTGTGTGTGTGCAAATCACTGCTTGCAAATTTGGTGAAACAAATGCCTGGTATTGCAATTTTGTTTCACTCCTTGGAATCGCAAGTTAGTGAAATTTCACTTGGGAAAGTTATATCTATGTCTTTACCACTCCCATTCCTTGCTTTTCTAATCACATTTCATTAGACAAACTCATAACAATGAGTGAGTAAACTTATAAAGCAACCGAGAACTGTGGCCGTGTTCACAGAGCTATCATTACAATATCTAACCATCTTTTCTAGTTTGCATGGGTGTGCAGTGAGAGGGAGTTTATGTAGATTCGGCACTTGCTACTCCATGTCCAAAAACTAATTAGGGTGTTGTGGTTGATGGCATCATCAAGCTCTTCAGCTCTTCAACCCTCAGTCTAGATATTGGATTTCAAAATGTTTGGATTTTCTAATAAGAGAGAACTGCAAAGCTTTCAGTGGCTGCAATAAACCTCATGACAATGTTGCTCTCAGCAGCTATTTATCAAGAATTATAATCACACCGAAAGCAAAAGAAATTGTGTGTTTCTGTCAGTGACTGTGACAGTCCCACATCTTTTTGAGAAACTCTGAACTCACTTTCTATTTGTCAACCCATCTCAGCCACAACAGCTTGGTCTCTTAGATTGTCAGATATAAACATGACATCCCAACCTGTGACATAATATAATATTCTGGATGATTGTCTACAGAACATCTTTCCTACTTCAGTCAATGCCTTCTTCTGTGTCCATCTCCGAGTTTGACAGAGATGGCTGGTTGAACAGTAAAGTAGGACGCCCTATGGTCCTGTCACTGCGGGTAAATCGGAAGGTCTCGTATCCGTTCTCACCCACGGCACATCTTTGCACCAACATATTGGCCTGTTTTTCTCCCCGACACTGCTGAGATAAGATGTTTACCCCCAGGGAGAAGGTTGCTTGCACACACATGTACACACACACACACACACACACTCACAAAACCCACACATCCATCGCCCCAATGTCAGTTGAACCCCTCTTAGAAGGTGACAGTTTTGTTTGTCCGTGTCCTGCTGCGTTCTCCCCTGGAGCAGAGCTGACACCGGAGCCGGGAGCCTCAATCATCCACAGTCATAAACGGAAAACAAGTCTGTGACATCAAATGGATAAGGAAGAAGAAGACGGGAGGAAGGAGGAGAGGCATAGACACAGGAGAAAATGACTTAAACAAAATATCCCTCAGGGGGTTTGGAGTCTCGGGTCGTAAGGGTGATTGGAGACTGGAGAGAAGAGGTATCAGTTAGAATTTTCTGGAGGGCAAACTGCCTCACAGCAGCAGGCATTTCAGTCACACTGGCTGAGGTGCATTAATATTGGATTGTGCTGCAACTTGCCTGTAAACAGTCATACAGAGAGGGGAAAGAAGCAGTCCTGTTCAAAGACAAAACAGACACAGTTCTACCATGTGAACGGTGAGGTTAAAGGTCAAATGGAGGGCTTTGAGTTGTAGGAAGTAAAGGTGACTTGGCACAAGACATTTCGGGATATACAGTCATTTGAAAAAAACACTACCCTAGCTATCAGCACATCGAATACATTATATCTTGCATTATGTTTAGCTAGGCTACAGTCTCCTGTAGCTTCATATTGAATTGATGAACATGTGAAGGAAGAAGGAATACTGTACTTCACTTTATTAACGTAACAAAGTCATGAGCAATCAGGAAGATACAGTTTAATTTGTTCTGTGCTCATTTTGTAAGTCTGAAATAAAATCATTATTTCACTTGTTGAAAAACCGGTACACCAAAAACAAGTTGCATGTACAAGTATGCATGTTTCGTTACTTTAGTACTAAACTAATCTATTCTTCTGTAGTCACATTTGTATCAATGACGGAAAAATGTTCCCAATTTTAGATTTTTCCTGACTAAACTTTCAAAGCATAAACTGCCACTTTTAATAGGATATTGTGAAACGTTTTATTTTATTGTTTATGTATTCATGAATTATCAGCAATTCTGTGTTGAAGGTACGGTCACACTCACCCTCAATAAAATTCCCCTACTCTCAGCCCAAGAATACTTCTGATGTAGGTACTAAATAGTAATTTAGCAGTAATTGTGAATTTGTGCATGAGAGCAATGCTGCACTTTGTAGTGTGGTAGTGCAATATCATACAAAACACAATGATGGCATATTGCTAGAGTGAGGACTTCTTCGTTTCCTAACGGTGAATCTTTTTCTATTGGTTGAAATTCGCACGGAAGCTTCAGAGGAAATTGCACTGAAATCATATTAGTTCAAAGTCATATTAAATTGAAGTGATTGGAAGACAGAGCAAATATTCAGAGGTTGAAAGTGTAATTTAATTATACTTTTTATTGTGCATGTACATCTTTGCTAACTGATATTCCTCCAATCTGTATCATTCAATAAAGTTTTTGCCAAAAGGTCTATGAGATATCACAGCCTACTTTCTCTCTAACACACACATGCGCATAAAACATCCGACAATGACTATAATTGATAATTTGTTTGCATGTTTACTCCCACTGACCAGCTTCCCCTTGTATGCAGTCAGTTAGGTTGTTGGTGAAGCATGCCTCATATTCACGCACAAGAAGAAGCGATCGCGGATGCCTTCTGGCTAATGGAGTCATTTTCGGGGAGAATGGCAGTGTGTACATGGTACTTCTGAGCTACCATGCTGAGGCTTGCTGGTGAGGACTAGACGGCGAGTAACATTACAGGGTGTAATTACTTCAAGCACCATTAGGAACACAATAACGTCTGTGCTTAGCAGAAAACAAAGTCCAGCATGCTCGCTAAATGTGTTTGTGCATGTGCAACTTGCTTTATGTGTGTCTATACAAACAGGTCCTCCTATTAAAGTGATTAACAAGTAATGAGTAGATTGCTCCAGCAACAGATTCCGTGTTCGCAAACAAAGCACAAGCTAGGGTAATGACTTGTCACAACAAAGCACTCTGCAGTCACCTGCTGGTAGAGGCCAAAGTGCTTCTATGGATTCGGCAGGTACTACTATAGTCGCACTTTAGTTCATAACCCAGCTTCACTTTGCGGATAATGAGTTGAGTGTTGAGGCCGCTCTGGGGGATCATAAGCTGTTGGAGTTTCTACTTTTGTCAAAAAAGAAATGAAAAAATATGAATAGAATGTCCCTCTGATTATAAAAGTTCAAGGTTCATTTTATCATCAGTATACAATGCAGGATTGCACAATGAAACTCAGTTGTAGCCTTCTACACAGTACACACATAGTCAAATCTAAAACACTTAATTTGGCAAGAAAATGGTGCATAAAGTGTTTATAAAAGTAGCACTGAAGAAGAAATTAGAACAGATAAACTATATTGTTTAAAAAAATACAGTGAAATACATACATATAAATAGTACATACTGTGTATACACACACCCACAAGTTTGTACAATATGTGTGCAGAGTAAATGTAATATGCAAGTTAGTAATTAACTGCAGAACTAATGGACCACAAAAGGTAATCTGTCTACTGTACAATTAAGAATCACCTTCACAATCCTGCTAATAGTCTATAAAACATTTAATGGTTTGGCTCCTCGGTGCATTTCTGACTTGCTCACTGATTAGAACCCGATCAGACTTCTCAGGTCATCTGGCAGAATTAGATCCAGGTCCGGTGAGGGTGCCTTCAGTTACAGTGCTCTTGCTCTCTGCAACGAGCTCCTCGCCGTCCTGCAGGTTCCATCACAACTGTGTCCACATTCAAAAGCAAACTCAAAACTATCCTCCTAGGCTTATAGTTAATTACTGTCTGTGTGTGTGTGTGTGTGTGTGTGTGTGTGCCCATATGATAGTTGGTTACATGTACGGCTACGTGATTCAGCGGCTTCATTGATTCAGCTTCTGCATTTTACTAATGCTTATATTCTTATACAGCTTCTATTATCTATGTTCTCATGTTTATGCTTATATATTTATATTGTGTTTTTCAATTTAAAGCACATTCAGTTTACTTGTAATGAAATGTGCTTTAAAACGTTAGAAATAAAATTGTCATTGCTGATTGGCAATAACTCCTAGAGGAGATTTTAAATAAGCATTACAGCAACTAACATTAATAAGACTGCTCATTTGGATTTGATGGACTTGCATGGAAGCTCACATTGAGCTGCATCTCACAAATGTGTATTTTCAAAGTTGGAAATATGAAAGAAATAAGACAAACCAATACAACCAGTATAGTCTTCACAATAAATAAATGTGTGATGTGTAAATCCCCCTTAATTTTCCAGGAACCTTTTGTCTTTTCCCCTGTAAATTCAGCATTGTGTGTAACTCAATAACTTTACAGGGAGAGGAACACAGCTAGATCATAGTGTTTAATTATGTTGTCACTTGTCCATCCTAGACATATTGATATGTCTGTCAGTCACTCTACAGACATCCTGACAGGCCTCTAGTGGCGGGGAACATCCATCAGTATCATGTTTAGATGACGTGGGTGGACATTAGTCTATTTTATAGCTGTATTGCTGTATGAGTGTGTGTGGATGACATCTGTGTGTGTGCGTGTGTGTGCCTGGATGAAAAAAATAATGCAGCTGAAGTGAAAGCCAGCTCATTCAAAATGATAGCACCACAGGCAAAAAAGTGTTCACTCCCAGTGCACATTAGGCTAAACTTCATCTGAAATTAATGCATTGTTGAGTAAATTACATATCACAGTATTGCTTCGAGAAGATTATTACGATTTGCAAGATTAAGAAGACGCTGGGTGTATGGCTTTTTCTAATTGCCGCATTAATGCTGATTCAAGGGGCCTCTCACTTTGAGTGTTGCCTTTTACTCGAAATTACCATAATAAAGGAAAATGGTTTGCTGTAAAGGTAACCCAAAAAAAACAGGAAAAAATCATTTTGATCTTTTTACGTGCTGCTGCAGAAATTACAAACACAGAATGGTGATAAGTTTTCAACGGGACAACATACAGTAGCTCACTCTTATTTTTAAGCTTACCATTTAGTTTGTGATAACCCTACCCTAACTAAAGTGTTATGAAGCATCAATCAAAACCTGTCAACCCTGAAGCTGGATTAGGGTTATAAATTCCACATACTGACAACCATGAGATATGGTCAAAATCCTGAGAAAAAGACACATAAATTGTTCTAGAGTCGAGATAAAGTTGCCTCATTAGTAAATTATTTATTAGCCATTAATAAAGGCATATGTTAAATCTTTGGCTGCAACAAACTTCTTCTTTCTTGGTTAGTTGATAATTGCTTGAGTGTA
This sequence comes from Scomber scombrus, assembly GCF_963691925.1. Classification (NCBI taxonomy): domain Eukaryota; kingdom Metazoa; phylum Chordata; class Actinopteri; order Scombriformes; family Scombridae; genus Scomber; species Scomber scombrus. The sequence goes on from NC_084991.1 coordinate 8,561,625, forward strand.
AAATGTCAGAAAATAGCTGAAAAAGCTTCACAGTTACCCAGAGCTGAAGATTAAATATCCCAATTCTTTGTTTTTTGTCCAGCTAACAGTCCAAACCCCAAACATATTGAGTTTACTGTTCTACAACACAAGCAGTAAATCCTCACATTTCAGAAGCTGGTTGGAAAATAGCTACAGTGGCTGATGAAATGTCTATTGTCTGACCTTTTTAATTGATAATAATCTTTTCAGCTCTAGCTACAGTACAAATACTGGAACTATAAAGAGAGCCTTATTAGAAAATGGTCAGAATATATCATAATCAGATCAGATTGAGTAATTAAAGGGCAAGTGCACTGATTTTACACATCAAAGTCTGTTTACAGCTACTACTGCATATGAAAAATGTGCATCAAGCTTTGCTGTGCAAAGTCTTAAACTGCCTCGAGTGATGTCAACAAGTTTGAAATGAAAAAAATAATTAAAGAAGTGGAGTGGCGTGAAGCTACATTAGCCGTTACCACCATAAACACACCCAAATCTGATTGTTGTCAGTTGAGTTGCATGGGGTATAATTTAATCTTTTTTATCAGTGTGTTGACAGAAGTGTATTGTTTATGGAGTATTGGGTCTAGACCTGCTCTGTGTGAAAAGTGCCCAGAGATAACTTCTACTGTGATTTGGTGCTTCATAAATAAAATTGGACACAAATGGTTTTTTTATTGTATTGTGATGTTTCAGTCAATAAAGTAACCAGCCGCAAGATTTTGAAAAGGAATAAGTATAAATGGAATAAAAGAGACTCTTTTTTAGCTCTGCTGCCTTGACTTTCATCCTTCAAAACAAAAGTGCTTAAAAAACAGTGATATTATCAGTTGAACAGGTATGACCTGAAAAACCTGAGTATTTCTCAGTAAAATGTCCCTCCAAAAGTGTAAAACTCACCTCACTCAACCACTCAGATGGATGTAACAATAACTCAAAAACATTGCAAATTTCAGCTTTATAGTTTGACCTACAGCGTGTGTGTGTGTGTGAGTGCATTTAGAGTTGAAACCCGTGAGTAAAGGTATGTGTGGGGGTGAGAGACAGAGACTGAAGATAAGAGGCTGGTAGTGGCTCCTGACTGAGAAGATGGACTGTTATGGCCTCATTGATCTAAATCTCTCACAAGGAGACCATTCCAATCAATACACATAGAAGTGGGTGCACTGCTGCTGTTTGGACCACTGCCCCTGCAATATCTGCTCGCTCTCTCGCTTTCTGTCACTCGCCATGTCCCTCAATCTCTTATTTTTCCCTCCCTTTCACCGCTTCCACACCGCCCACCTAATTCCCTTTTAGTCTCTCGCACAAGCAAATATTTCAACTTTTTGTTTGGCCCTCGTTAGCTGAGCTGCAGTGAAAAAAACCAACAATTTTCCACATTTGGTCGCTGTAATTATTGGTGTCATACAACCCCGGCTGGTGTAACGCTAGCTGGCAGCACACCACCTTACCTGACCTGACCTTTCCCTCCATGCCACGAGTGCAGAACAGTTTGTTTATGTCTATAGACTGGGTGTTCCTGCTGTTTGTGTGCTTCAGAAACGAGACAAAGGTTAGGAGGAAAATAATGTCTGCACTGGAAAAAGTTGTTAAGGTACAAGAATCTGTCACACTTTGCTCCTGATTGGAAAAACTGGCTGAAAAGGCCAAATCAGGCCAATAATAATGAGAACAGTCTCAAAGTAGGTCCATAATACACGTCATCAAGTCATAGGGTCTCTTGAGGGAGTGTGTGTGTGGGAATCAGGGAAAGAAGAAAGGATAAGACTGTGTAATATTTTAAGTGTGAATGTGTGGGAGAAAGAAAAGAGGCATGTTGATGTAAGTGAAAGTGTTTGTGAGTGTTTTAAAGGTGACAAAGGGGCAGAGGGTGAATGAGAGTGACACCAATTCTTTCTTTAGGTAAAGGCATTGGTAAGGTGTGTGTGTGTGTGTGGTGGAGGGTTTTTGCCGCTGTTTCGTCTCACCTTGCGTCTCAGGTGGGATGTGGGAATGAGATAGTGACTCTCAGCGGGCCGCAGACAAGCAGATGGAGAATAAATCAATAAGGAAGTAGCATAGCAGGAAAATTGAGGGGGGGGGGGGGGGGGGGGGCGTTGAGGGAAAACAATTTGGTTGCTGCCGCGGACAAGTGAGGCTGGAAAATCCCTCTCGTCTTTTTTGCCATAGTGGTCCTCGTATTAGTATAACGTATGGCGCACATTACTCAATAACTGCTTTGAGAAGCAGGTTGACACAATCACTTTGGTGGCCACACAGGAGATAACTTTTAAATCTTTATGAATGATGGGAACACAAGTGACAGGGGTGACCTTCATGACAAGAGGTACAACTAAACCAGGCACTACTGCATGTGCTGGCTCTGACTTCCTGCTTTTTACTGACCGAGTAAAACAACCTGTCACTAAATTAAACAGATTATAGTCTGTTAACACTTTTCTGACTTTGCTCCTTGCATATAGATATTGTTTCTTGTATTTCATTTTCTATAAATTGGCATTTTAATCAGGAACAATGACTCTAATAAACATTTTAAAAGTAGGGAGATGTTTATTTTAGCTAAGAGCATGCATTTAAATTTAGTGGAACAGTGGAAGTTTAATGATGCATGAATTGAGTATGTTTTCATTCAACACTAATCACAAGGATTACATTTTCCATCATAACAGCATTGTTTTGTGTGATGTGGGGTAGTATTAAATATTTCCATTACAATGTGTTTTTCGAATTTAGTTTTGTTATCTTGTACTTCTGTATTAATTATGGGAAAAAAGGTATATTAAACTTTTAGACATTTCTTGAACACTGAATTGTGTTCTTTGTGTGTTCTTTGTGCTATTTTAATCCACTAACATATGTAAACCTATTTCTAGAAAATCATGGGAAATCTGTATTCAGTGGTATACATGATGCAGTGATGTGGTGGCACTTGTCATTTTGGCACTGTGGAAATAGCTTTGAAAACTTACCTGTGCATGACTTAAAAAGTAATAAAGTTACTGTGGGTTCAGTGGTTATGATATTTAAAAAAAAATAAACTCAGGCCCAAGACACATAAGAAATTGCTTTTTTCATTTCAACTTGTTTGGTTACCTTATGAAGTCATTTGCAGCTAACTGGACACGAAAACTATCTACTGGTATTAGAGAATTGTGCCTGTTGACAGACAACAGTTGGATAATTTGCACAAATCTATTTGCTATTTGTAGTCAGATGGGAGTTGTATTTGAGATATTTTGGCACCAGTATGTGTTTAATCCACTAACTGATAGACTTCTGTACTCATCCACAACTTGTAATTTGTGGGTTTATTTCTCACCAGTGCATTTAGAAAATGCAATTAACAAAAACTGCAAAAATTCAGACGGTTGCACTCCTTTGCTCTCCGACACATTGGAATTGCCCTGGCGGTATCAAAAAAGAAACCAGATCCAGAATGTGGGTAGAATGAGCACAGTTTGAAATACCACTCCATCTCAGTGGAGACCTTTTGATGTCTGATGTTCTTTAATGAAACATCTCGCTCACATCAGAGCACCCTATTAAACTCCACTCATACAGGGAGACAGAGAAAGAGCCGGAGAGTGAGATTGAGAAAGCCGGAGCAGGACAGCGCTGACCTTTTGTGTGCATGCGTGGGAATGTGAGTGAGTGTGAGAGTCTGAGTGTGTGTGTGAAGGGAAAAAAGGTGACAGTGAAACATCACTGGTGTCACCTACACTGCAAAGATCAAGCAACACACAGAAAGAAAGAATTAATATTCCAAAGCACTTTATTAAACATTTTCTTCAAATAAATGACATCTAATCACATCACAGCTTAATTATTTACTCAATCATAGAGAGCACAGCACGACTGAATAAAAAATACATGTTTGCAATCACTAAATTCTTTAGCTATTCAAATCTGTTTGGTCATACCTGTGTGTGTGTTTGACAAAGTGCAAGTTTAAAAGACTCTTTGAAAGAACATCATAAGTGAGCGCTCAAGGGGAAACATTAGAGACATTTAGACTCAGTATTAACAGAGTTTGAGAGGATTCAAAGAGGATGCTTTTATGATGTTAAAAGTTAAGTTGTGCGTGTGTGAGAGACAGAAAGAGATTGAACATCAGGGGAAGCATTAAAGAAAGATAGAAATGATGAGTGTGTGTGTGTGTGTGTGTGTGCCTGTCTGTGCTCATGTCTAGGTGCTTGTGTTGGCGGTGAGATGGCTGCAGTGAGAGAGCTTATGAACAATGGCAGTCATGAGGCTAATTGTGATAGAGCTAACTCATCACATTGGCACTTTCGCAAACACTCCAGTGATTGCACGTTCCTACAGGGATTGTGAGAGACACATTGAACCCTACACACACACACACACAAAATGTATCCTAACATATGATAAACTAGATCCTTCAGCAAAATTTACACCAAAAATACAACAGTTTAGTCTTCGCAGTGACCTTTCTCCAGAGACAATCAAGACCAGCTTGACCTGCAACTAAAAGGAGCTAAATGCGAATCATTTCAGAGCTGCACAGCATATTATCTCTAATAACTTTAACAGTGTATAATTCTAACTAATCCCAGTTGACTGAATTGTTGTTGAACTGTTTTTAGCCAGGAAGAAGCAGAGCTCAGAGCCACAGGTGCGGCGCAGCAGTGCTGAGACGCACCAAATCACTTAGTAACCACTTTGCCTTATTACCCAGGAACCACCGGGGTCCTGTTAGTGTATTAGTAGGGTATTCAGCTCTTTTGATTAGTATCCCTGGCTCATATCTGCTTTCACCTGGGTCACCGATGAAATGTTTTTTTTTTCCTCCGCTATTTCTTCCCATAAAAGAAAAATGAGATTGAACGTGAGGTTTTCTTCGTCGTTGTTGTGGTAGCGTTTAAAGTTTATCAGTGTGCATGACAAGCTACTAACAACAACAACTACTACTTTCCGTCTGTCATAGCTGAGTCCAGCTCAGTCAAGTTCAGTTCTGCTTCATGTGTGCGGAACACCAAAGCGTCTCCACGATCCTCTGAGCTTCAGCATCGTCATTTTTGAAGAAGTATGGACCAGAAAATGCAGAAAGCTGGGTTTGAATGTGGCAGGGCTAACACTAGCAGGTGTAACACATCATATTTCAGTATATTGAAACTGTATGAGGCAATTTTGCACATTACGAGCCCCAAATGGCAGCGAGCAGATTGAATTTTGCCGTCTCCAGTAGGCAGAAATCATGTGCCTCCTTTTTGAAGCCTGGTGGTGGCAGCTTTTTATCTTCTTGCAGGGCCACACCTGTGAGTTTCATTCCATCACATCTTGTGCTTAAAAACTTCCCACAGGTTCCATTTAGATAAATATATCGAGGATGGATGGGATGCCAGCATTTGGGATTCAAACTCAGTCCAACTCAGTTTATTTTTGTTTTCTAGCAGCTAAATGTCCCCGTCCAGCTCCCGGTCCACTAACTAGTGTGTGTCTGGCTCCGGGGCCCACGGTGTACAAAGGTCTTCCAACACACACTGGTGCTGCTGCTGCTGCTGCTGCTGCTGCTCCTCGATACCGCGGGCAAACAGCCGGATCAACTGGCACCGGACACTGCAGGGAGGAATACACACACAGAGGACAGACACACACAAAATGCATCATTTAGCCTGAATAACAAACCATCAACTTAATGACTAAGCTCCATTCAATGAGACTTTACTGTCCATGTGGCAGATATAAAAGCAATGGAACAGCACCCCTGTGTGCGGACTCGATACGCAAACTTGAAAGTGAGGCAATCGCTGTAGCGTGTAAAGTGTAAAGACCTTTAAAGAGCTGCGTATAACAGATGTTATAATACAGATGGGGGTGACGCACTTAAATGACACGCATAACAGATCCTGATGCATGCAAGCTAAAAGTATATGAGCAGAAAAAGTGTATGGGCAAGAAGCGTATTACGGTACAGTATGTTGCATAGCATCAATTACCGGCTATGGCTTTGGCTGCTTAATGACACCTGTCTTTATTTTTACTAGAACATCTGATGTTTACTTGCAGTTAGTATGATGAAAGAGCATAGTAACTTATAATTTTAAACACTGCGTGAAAGGGTTTAATTCCACCATGCTTTCAAACATGAGCAAAACACATTCAGTGCAAATTCATATAATAACTCTAAAATCAAGGAAGTGATATGTTTGGGTTATCATTACCCGAGAGAAGCATAGCTTGCTTTATTTGTCGGTGTTCACCTTGAGTTTCACTTTTTTAAAAATCCAAAACTCTTCACTCTCTTTTTTTCCCCCTTTCCTCCTCACTTTCTTTCTGTTTCGCCTGGCCTATTACCATTAATTATCCGAGCAGCACTCTGGCTGGCTCACTCCAAGAACGATTAGCGGAGAGGAAGAGGCAATAAAAGGATGGACTTCTGCTTTAATTAAAGGGGAGTAGCCTTTTAACATGGGGAGGGCCGTTAAATTAGCAACATTACAGCGCCATGCATCATTGGCAAAGTACAATGGAGCATGAAATAAATGATACGTCAAGCAGTGCCATACTGGCAGTATAGAGATCTGATAACGGGGGAAAGCTGAAGCGTGGACATGGCCAGAATAATGAGGGGGGCCAATTCCACTGAGCTGCCAGGATCATCCAACAGGGAACAGTGAAAGACTTTCCTGACCAGAGACTGTGGGACATTCGTGGTGCTAATGGCACTGCTGGTCTCATCTCTTGCCAAGAAGGAACATGTCTTTATTACCAACTAATGATGAGCATCAAAACAACTAACTTTTTCTTCATGATGACAACTTGCTCTATACACTCCCCCTTATATTTTACACAGACTTTAAAACTTTGAAATGTTGCTATTATTGCAAATCATTTATAGTCATATTTGTGTTCCCGTGTTGCACAAATATAACAAGAATCAGAAAACAGTCACGCTAGCAGCTCTGGGAGGCTATAATTGTGCTGCGTTCCATACAAGTTGGAGGTCGTAATTTTTAGTGGAGACGTTTTTAGGAGCTCGTAAAATGCAAACAATTAACATGACTGACCATGAGAAACTTGTATTCTGGTAGGTAGAATGTGAATATCTGCAACGTCAGCAGAGTTTAATTAAATACGTTGGTGTGCATGTAATTGGCCTGAGTTTCCTAGTTGGAGCATTTACGAGTTCCAAGTTGACTGGAACGCAGTGGTGCATTGAGCTCCATACACACGTCAGCATGCTAACCCAGCATTGTTACATTAAGTATAAGAGAGTAAAAGTCTTAGGTTTCAGAATAAAGAGACTTTGATCTCATTTTAGAGCAATTTAAACAGGTCGTTAGAGAACAGATTAGAGTTGTGAATGGCACACCACAATGGTTCAATAGGTTTGAGTCCTGCCTGCAACTATGTCAATACTTTATCCATTAAATCGCATCTACAATATTACAGTATGTGCACAGATTTAAAGCATTTGCCAGCCCCCATCTATGCTGAGAGTTATTTTGGCTGTCTTCAGTGCCTCAAAAAGTAAATTTTTTGTCCAACATTTTCGAAACATTCATCATTAATTATAAATAATAGTGCATTTTACTTGTTTTTATGGCATCAGTTGACAAATTTCACCTCAGTCTGACTTTGTTCAGTTTTTCATTTGAGCAACTTTATTTCAAACAAAAATGTAGAAGCATGTTTAATAGCTTTAAGTGACTACTAGTGTGTGCTTGGAGATGTACGGTATGTTCACAGGTCATTTTGTGATCATATACCTGACTTGGATGGCAGCGTGAGACAAGATCTCCCCGTCGCAGTTCCAGCTGCTGTGGGCAGAGGTGTAGTTGCAGGTCGTGGCTGTGGAGCATATGGGTCTGAAGCCTGTTTTCTTTTGAGGATCGCTCAGGTCCTCCAGGGATACAAGCTCATGGTGCCGCGGCTGGAAACGGAACTTCTGCACCCGGTGGACTTCCACGAACGAGTGGTCAAACTAGGGAGGGAAGCAGAGGCGGATGAGAAAATAGATGAAAGGAGGAGAGACGGAGGGATGAAGGAACAGATGTGCTCACAGATGGTGCACAGCTTAGGATGCCCACTCTCCAGAATCCAGAGTGTTTCTTTTCAGTGTCAAGGGTAATAGAAAAGTTGAAAACAAAAAAAAATGCATCTTTATTTTTGTGAGAGACCTATTGTTCATGTTTCCATGCACAATTACAGACAAGTGATCCACACACCTTTACTGAAATAGGGAGGGTAACTTTGGAACAAGTTATGTTAGCGGCTATACGAGGATGGTACTGAGATAAATGTCAACATCAGCATGCTAACAATGATTAACACAGTTACTATAATTCATGTCTATACCAAATTTGATGGCAATTCACCCAATCATTTTCAAGATATTCAACTTTACTATTTAATATATCATTATATATTTAATCACAAATGTTAACCTCATGGTGGCGATAAGCAAAGCCTTAAGGATACACACACAGAACACACACACACACACACACACACACACACACACACACACACACACACACACACACACACACACACACACACACACACACACACACACACACACACACACACACACACACACACAAATGCATGAACCAATTTTTCTAATCGCCTTTTATTAATTTTTTGAACATTTGAATGTCTCAAATTTAATAAACTACTTAATTATATAAACAAAACACCACTTAATATGGGCAGAGTGCCATATTTCTCTGTAAAATGATGATTATATTGGCTTGCAAAATCATTCCTAGCATGTAATTTTTTTGTTTACAGCCTCCTGCAGGGTGAGGTAAAAAGTTAATTTCCCCTCCATTGTCTTTTTATGGACGCCTGCTGATTTCATAATGAAAAGCAAAACTACACGTGGGGGTTTCCTTCATTCCTCTGCATTTATGCAAAAAAAACAAACTACAAAAGCAGGCAAGCAGGCGATCAAATGCAAAATGGAGGGAAGGAGAGAAGAGGTCAGATAAAAAATGGAGGTGCATAAAAACGGTGTAAACGTCAGAGGAGTGAAGAAAAAGAAGAAAGGGAGCGATGAAAAGAAATTATTGTGTCAAAATCCCCTTTCATCTCACTCAGTGTCGCAGAAAGGTTCAGATTTGTCCGGCGGACTATTTTCCTCAACTTCACGGGGTGCCACTTTCTCTCTATTCTCTTCTTCTCTGTTGTATTCTCTCTCCCCTCCTTCCCTTGGCCTCTCTCATCCCCAAAGCAGAGTGACAGCCATTTATTTCACATCAGACCCACTTTATGACTGCGGCCGCTTTGCATTCATGCTGGACGGTCTGCCTAAAAGGCTTTCTGACAAGGCCATGAATACGCTTAGTGGCTTCTCACTCCTTGTTTCTCTCCGCTTGGCTGGACAGTGATGCTGATATTAAGTGAACTCTGATGCAAAGTTGCGCTCACCCTACTCATACGATGACTTGTCTACCTTACTGTGTTGCAAATAAAACAGCCTGAAGCTAGAGATGCACCACATACTGCCTTTTTTACTGTTGGTGCTGAGATCTGTAGTCGTTAAATAAGAGTTAAGAGATAATATGTTTGTGTACTGATCTGACAGCTGAATATGTGTGCTAGCCATGCTAGCAGCTCTGTGAGGCTGTACATTGCTGCCTTTAGCTAAATGCTAATGTCTGCAATGTTAAGCTTACATAGTGAGGTGGGTCATCAGTTTTACATGTATGTAATCATTAAACAAAGTATTGAACAAATGCTGAGATATTTTAGTATGGACCAAAGTTTTGGATAGACCCAAACTCTGTTTCATAGGGCCACGGTGCTAGCAAGGCTAAATACTGACAGATACAGTCACATCTTATTGGTAACTCTGTGTATTAGATTTCAGACGGCTATAGCAACCTCTCTGCATGATAATCTCCAGCTGAGATTTGTACTGTAATGTGCTTTTATGTACGCACACTGGTAATTTCATTCAGTCTGAATGGAAAAACTGTGACTGTTATCCATGGATATACTTTACATTATGTATAACATATCGAGCTCATTATCATAATAATAGCAGCAGCTTTTACACCCTCTTTTAATGTTTTCTCTGTATTTCTTGGCATTAAATGGGCCATATCATGAACATTTCCAGGTCTATATTATTAATGTGCAGCTCTACTGAAATATCTATGCATTATTTATAGTTTAAAAATCTCCTTATTTATTTATCATACTGGCCCTTTATGCAAAACCCTCAATTTAGCCCCTGTCTTAGTTTCTGTATCTTTAAGGCCCCCTCTTGAGGGGCCCACTGTGTTCTGCTTGGCCAGCTCATTGAAACTGCCACTCGACAGACATCCACCGGCTCCAGAGGCTACGTAAACAAACCATGCAACAAACTATAGTAGTAGGATTTCACTCCTTTTCTCATTCTTTACTTGAAAAGTCAACTTCTCAGATAGGCTATAATCCAATATGAATAGGAGGTTAGACGGCGCATACAACAAATGGAAAAACCTTAGCAACGACATTTATAGGCATGCGTGGAGATCTGACATATCAGTTTAATGCCCTGACTTTTGTCTTGCAGGGAGCATTTCATCATACATTAGTGTGGAACTGTGACCATTTTTAACATAGATAACCTATATCATAGCAGTATGTAAATAACAGAAAACCTTGCCTTTTCTGCTTTTGAAAAAGTAACACTCATCCTTGCAACCAGGTGCAGTTATCCTTGTGTAATGTACTGTCCTTTTTGTCAAGTCATTTATCTAAAGTTTGTGTTGTATTTATGTTTGGTAGAAGATTGTTGGTTTTACACTTTTTATTATATGACTTGTTTATAGGGCACCGCTGTAAATGAGTGTTGCTCTCAATTGGTTTCCCCAGAGAAAGTAAAGGTAAATAAATAAAATAAAGTGTTAAGTCAAAACACAGCTGGCAGTTTTACACTTTCACCAAGGCAGTTACTGCAGATGAAATTACTTACAAGATCCTCCTAAATGGGGATAAACTTCCTGAGGTCGTTCCTGAGGTAATAATTACTAATCACCAGACTTCCCTTGCTAATACTTTGGCTATCCTGAGAGGGCATTAGTCTGGTATCAGCCTGTTCTCCCACATAGCATATCCCTGATGCAGCGATTACTGGTGCCTCCCTGGACCATGGTGGAGGTTATTTATGATACATGGGAAGGCACAAGGGCTAAGGCATTTGAACTAAAGTGAACCATAGTTGGGAAATTGAGCAGAGTCAGCAAATTGAGGTGCTAGCACAGCAAGTGGGCTGCCTTCTGCTTGGACTAACACGCTCTCAATTTATCTGTGCACAGAATGAGCAACTCCTGATGTTGAACACCGACTGCTGCGGCAAAGTGATTGACGGGTGGCTTTTTGGGAAAGTTCAGTTGTTTGTTTTCTTACAGTCCTCCACCACTCCTTTATTCCAGCTGAATCCAAATCACATCAATTTTCCCTGCTGATTTCAGTAGCAGGATATTCTTTAACAGATGATTCATGTGCAGTCATTATTTATGCTTTTTTTTTTAAAAGTATAAGAAAAAAAAAACATTAAAAATGAAGCAGTATTTCCATCGGATGTTAGCTTAGTAGCTAAAAACAATACCACCTCCTTCATTCCTACCTGGTCCTCTTTGTTGGTGTGTCGAAGAAGGTGTCTGAGAAAGTCCAGCCGGGAACACTTCCTGACCAGGATGAGGTCTGTGGTGCCGTCAGCGAGGTGGGCGGAGGGTGACAGACCTTTAGGACTACGGGGACATGCACAGCTCATACTGGCAGCATTGATGGCGATGAACTTCCCACGGATCTGGCTCCAAACCCTGCTTCCATCTGAAACAGAGAGTCCCCAATCACTTACATTGAAAGTGCATTAATAAGGGATCTCCTAATGGCCAGTATGAAGGGGAGTTGTGATTACAGCAGGAAAAATACTTGTCATGTTCATTTGGGTAGCCGACTATTGCTTTAGGACAGACTTGATCAATTGTGAACCTATCCTAACTAAATCAAAATCCTCCTCAACTGTTATTGGATACCTAAAACACAATCTTCTGCTATAGATCCAGTAATAAAGTTCATACTTTGTCATTTATAACATAGCAACACTTATGCATTGTTGTTTTCATCACTTATAATTTATAACATTACATTTCCCAAAGCTTTCATTCATCGGTCATTTGTAAAATAAATGTCAAATATATTGTATATTTACTATGTAGTGTATTATACTATCCATGCAGAGCATTAAAGTTAAAACTAACTTAATTTCAGACTGTATTTTTGTGTTATTACAGCTATGTATTAGGTTGCAAACTTGTATTGCATTGCTCTCCACTGCTGAAATAAACCACACTAATGGAGCAAAGTTTTAATACTCATATATTACATATTTGGTGTTGGCTGTAAGCTGGCTGCACTCAATAAATGTTTAATTTGCTGGTTTATAGAGAACAAAATTGTGAATTTCTTTTACAACCCTCCGACACAGTTGCACAAAAAATTCTTTAAACTCTTATTTCATCGCAGTGTTACAGCTCCTCCATCTGACACTGACACTACAATAAACAGACCTTGAGGTGCAGTGAATGTACTGCAATTTGGTTCCCAATATTGTGTTCAACAGCATTTTCAAACATGCCACATTTGATTTGGTTTGGAGTATTCTGCCAGCCTTAAGCTACTTACTTGCACGAGCTAGATAAGAGATACTGTAGGTGTAAGCCTCAAATGTGCAGATGTTAGACTGAATCCAATAATCTTGGTATCTTCAAAATACCATCAGGAGTTTGGTTTTGAAATTATATTGCATATTTTTCAAGTGCTTTATGAGTCCTGAGGTTAAATTCCAAGCATGTCACACAACAGCAGCGATGCTGATGAGGGTCCATTAAGATCCAGATGTCTTGGCAGGAATTCTTAGAGCAGATTTACCTCGATGATTGTGCCAAGATAAAAACTTTGATGCTGAAAGTAATGCGCATTACCTTTGTAGCAGGGCTGAAATTGTCTTATGTCATAAACTGCAAATAAGTTGGGCAAGGAAGGGTTCACAATATCTAAAGAGGAAGTCACATAGATGAAAGACTGATTGAATTAACCTTAAAGTTGCTTGATATGATTGAATGCACACAGGGCTTCCAAATCTCAAATGACAGACGCGATGGTTGCTGCACTTCACAAATCACCACTCTGCTCCCCAGAGATTAGCAACTGTTTATAAGTGATGGTGAATCAAAAACACAGTTTCACCCACGGGACCGCCAGCGTCTGTAACCAGGGTGATAGTTGCTGGTATAAGCTGCAATAAGTGATCACAGAAGTCCAAATTAGCATCTGACTGTTTTATGAGCACCTCAGAGGCAAAGTTATGTAATCTCAGAAAGCAAAACGATTCATTACCTTTCCCCCTCATTTCACAAAACAAATTTACAGAGGTGATAACGCGAACCACTGATAACAAGCCCACTGAGGCTACATAAAAACAACAATATTCTAATTGGGAACCAGTGATTAAAACTAAATTTAAAAAAAAGGAAAAAATGACAAAAAAAAGAAAAAAAACCCCAACAATTCCAACTGTGGACTGTAGGATCTACATTAGGAGAATGTTTCTAAATGAGTATTTGCTTTTGGAGGAGAGGCGGCTCATTTGCAGAGAGAGTGTGTCGTGCCTCATTGATTTAGCAGTTGTCTGAGATTTCCCTCGCCAGGAAGAAAAAGAGGGGAAAAAAATAAAAAAAATCACAAAACAAACGACAGCACTGGCGTGAGGCAAACCCCCTGTCAGAGCTGGCAGAGCCAAATTCCTTCCTGATTAGTGGGAGTCTGTCACACATCTTACACGCGCAAACAGGTTACGCTTGCTTTCATATTTGCACACACACACACACACACACACACACACACACACACACACACACACACACACACACACACACACACACACACACACACACACACACACACACACACACACACACACACACACACACACACACACACACAGAAAAATATACAGACACATAGACACACACTCTATAGGAACCCACAATAGCAGATAGCCAGGCCAACACAGAAAGGCTTGAATTTATAATCACGACACTAATTAAACAGGAAAAAAACCCACACAGCTCATCTGCTGCTCAAAGTACACACGCACCAGTGCGCACACACAAGGGTCAGTATTTCATCTTCCTCCAGAGGTTTGTTGAGAGGATTGTAGATAATGAACTGTGTGCGCGCACTGCGGCTGGTCAGCGGGGCAGACAAGGCAGCGGGAGGTGACGCTGCTGCTCTACTCAACATCGAGCTGATAGACGGCAGCCTCATCAGGCAACATGTAATCTCATCATGCAAGATGCACAGGTTGGAGATCAGGAAAAGAGCAAAATGTAAATGTCTGCTGATTGCTGTGCATGCCACTTCAAGAATAAAGAGAGCCTATGTAGGACTGTCTTGTCTCCTTTTGGATTTTTGTCTTTTCTCTCGAGCTACAAGCCTTGAGTCATCCAGTTTGAAACGGTCTCAAAATAGACAAACAGGCAGATAACAAGACAGAGAAATAAATAAAAAAACATACACTTTTTGCTTTTATTAATTTGACACATTTCAAACAATAAACCTGAACTCCTACCTTTATCAGACTTTTCCTTCTCTTCTGACATCTCACAGTGGGTGTCCTTTGATGAAGGCTTGTGCTGACAGACCCCGCACCTGAAACACCAGCATAACCTTGTTTCAAAATCATCAAACCATCAAGGTTGCTGAGACATTCAACGTTTTAACAAGCTTAAATGATTCATTAGGTGTGGATAAAATCAGTCCCTGCTAAAAAAGACTATTAGGCTTTAAGCTATAGACATTATAACTATTTAAATAGTAGCAGCATTTGCTAGAAAATGCTAGAATTCTACAGAATATTCATCACTTATTATTCATCACTTTTAATGGTAGAGGAAGCTGTAAAGAAACATGGTGTTTTTACAGAGTAATGGTTTTCAGCCTCTTTCAATCACCATAACAAATGCAAACAATGTCTGCGCCCAGCATATCAAAAACCAAAGCACTTAGTCAAGAGCTTTTTGGAAATGACTGAATGGGCTCTCAGTCCACAATAAATTAGATAGGCTTCCTAACAACATAAATGTTCCCATTTAAGCTCTAGCAGGCGCAGTGCTACTATTGAACTACATCAGATAAGTTAAAGCATTGTAAAACGCAAAAAATCTCTGATCTCTCTCTCAGCCCTGTGTGGCTACATTTATTTACCCGGATCGACACTGCAGCTTGTCCCTAGGGTTTCCCATGTTGTCCTCAGCAGGGAGGAAAGAGATGGTGCCTTCATAGTAGTTGTGACTCAGAAAGGTTTTTATTCCTGTAACAAAAACACAGCCAGAGAACATGAGCCAATATGTTTTATTTGTTGTGTTTAATTTAGCTCGGATTGTACCTGAAAAGACAATTTAGAGTAAAATTGTAAACGTGACGCATCTGCGTGACTAATTTACACCACTATTCTTTTCCTCTAGTGGCAGGGTAACAAAAGAATTGATTTTAGCAAAGTTTATAGACAATGTTACTGATAAAACACAGCTTGTTGTGTTTGGTGGGCCTGGAAGCAGCCCAGGGGCCTCATTTATCATCTGTGCATACAAACAGTTAATGCATGTGCTTAAATTATGTGGACGCCCATTTCTACACAGAATCCAATTGATCAATTTTTATTCTTTTGCTTGCATGCACACAAACAAACCGTTAGTAGTACACAAGTGTAATCACTGGCAAACTAATTCCTAAATTGTAATTGGTTTAATTTGTCTGTTGGATTTGGCTGAATTTCATTCAGTATTGTGAGAAACAGACATTATACTCAATGTTTATATAAGTGCCAGGTGTTGCAATGTTGTAACCAAGCCAAAGTCTTTTTCTTTTTCCTCTGTGGGTTTGACAGTTTTGATGCAATGGGTGTAGCGCTGTCCTCTGCAGGATAAAACAATAATTACTTTGATTACAGTTCATATTCTTGGATATAGACCTGCATTATGCAAGAATCAAAGAACTGTTTTTGTAATCAGTAAGTGATTCTTATGTTGGCCAAAGAAAGCTTTTCCAGAAAAACACAATATCCCTACATCTGACAGTCTCTCTATAAAAAGTATTCCTTTCAATGTTCTATTTGCAACATCTTAAGAAAACCTGCTGGGCCTGTCTCAGGACTTCCACACACACGTGTAACACTGGGTCTAATTAACCTCCGAATTCCTGAGCAACTACAGCAAGTAACACTACATTAAATCAACTACTTCAAAAATGTGGGGATGACCATGCTGTAAACGGCACACACATTTAGGACCTATTTTGTTGTAGCCAGACCCAGTTTGATTAAGCTATTTTACCAAGTTTGTAACTTGATGGTTAGTGAGCCTGTTGGTGTTAGTAAGAAAAACTACTGAGCTACACAACAGCTTGCACAGAATCTAAAAGCCTGAGGCTGTGTGTTAGATTTATATCTTTAATCCTCCAAAGTCCAGACCCAGAGCAAGACCAGCAGGCTTCAGGATAAACTCCAGGTTATTTCACAGTAAAATAAGCTGGTGTAAGCTCAGTAAGCTCCGAGGCCAGAGAGCCAAGGGTTAAAGAACAGGTTGAAGTGTGTGGGTGGACTCAGCCTTAAAAAGTCACTCATGATTAGATGATGATGGCCCTCATACCTGACAGGTCATATCTAGCGGGACCAAGCCATCTCTTCCTCTCGCTGTCTGTCAGGACATCCCCATAGAAACCGTAGCCAAGCAATGAAACTGAGTATTTGAGGAAGATGTTGTTGTGGTGCACTGAACACACATCCATCGGCTGGGAATCACCTGTTAAGACACACACAGCAAAGTCATAAAGCCATTACCTCTGTGGTTACTACAACATGTTTAACACATGGATGCAAAATCACAACCACTTGCTGTGATAACTGAGCTTGGGCATACGCTAGCTTCCTAGACAACACTGATAACATCTGATAAAAATAAAGCAAGATGCCGCCTACCTGAACACAGAGATAAAAGACCCACGTGCTCTAAGTCTTTAAACGACTTTACTCACCCACAATGATGTGCAAAGCAGAAGTAACTGGATCATTGGTTCCCACTGTGGCAAAGCAGATACAGTCAGTGGACCCTGTTGGATAAGAGACACACAGGTCGATGGTCAGCCATTATGAAACCGGAAAACACATAGAAAAATTACCTTTTCAGCTTAAATTTCTAACAAAACAGCACATTTTTATGGCAACACTCCATTAATTCCTTCCATAGTTAAGAGATTTTCAATGTGATTTTCATTGTGAAAGAAACCCCCCCCCCCCAAATATCTGTTTAGACTGAGTTAGATAAAGACAGACATGAATTTTTATTCAAATTGTATAGTTTTCTACAAAATGTGTCACATCAGAAATGTTTAAGATGCTATGATCACAATTATTATACACAGAGTGGCTGTATTCTTTCCTCAAAACCCTGTTGCATACTAGTAATCATATACAAACTAAGGACTGAGAATATACAGCAATGCTAACAACTGTTTGTTTAGCGCTGTACCTTATTGCAGCCTCACAAAGTGAGGGTAACATTATTCTGTACCAAATTTCATGGCAATCCAACAGTCACTGTGACTCAAAATCATGCATGTGGTACTTCACAGTGGAGCTAGAGGAAAAGTCAAAGGATCATCAAGGTACAATTTAAATATATCGTCTGGGGACCATCAACATCTGTACAAAATGTAATGATAATCCATCCAGTAATTGACAATCCATTTCAGTCTGGACTAAAGTGGTGGACTAATTGACCAACAAATACTGAAATCCCTAGAATCACACAAATAACATGGTTAAATGTGTGATAAATAAGACCATCACAGGTTGTTTACCTTCCCTCTCCAATCAAGTAAAACTTCCCTTCTCACACTAACACGCCATCATCTTCATTTCATGCAACATGACACATTTGACATCCCCAGTGATACTCCACCCTGATATCCTCATGTAAAGGAAAAGGTTAGTTCTGGAGGGAGTGTAATATGTTTTCCTTCAAAGGGAACTGTCATTGCTCAGCTATGTGGCAGTTTTGGTTATTTTTATGCATCAGTGCTGATTTGGCTTGTCCACCCAACACAGCCTGTTGTTGTAGGGATGGGTCATGCCTGTATTTAAATCTATTTCTTCCTCCATGGCCAATAACGGGAATCAAATGCTTGATTTGATCTAATGTCTTTATGAAATAACTGAGTTTATAAATGAATTACAGTGTGGAGTTTGTTTTCATCAACCTTTTATGTTTATATTCATTACAAACCTCCTGATAGAGCATCTTATGAATATTAATTATTACTTACTGGTACAATGTCTTCAATTTTGTTCCTTAACCTTAGACGTTGTTATTAAATGTTATTTAATAAGAACATACTGCACAGACATGTTGCCTGCCTTTAGTGGCATTTAAAGCAAGGCGCTTTTGGATTTCCTTTCTATCTGCATTTAACCCTGAATGATATCACTGATAATTACATGTGTACTTGTCTGGTCCTTGCTAGAGCTCTGTGTCTTTCAAAGCTGCAGCCACATAAGAAGAATTCAATTGAATGATTATATTACGCAGAAGTAAGGAGACGTTTCAGTCATAGAGTTAAATAATCGCATAGCTCCAGGCCGTGGGCTATCATCTGCTCACTTCAGCCAACAAATGAAGGATAAGAGGCATCCCCTGCCTTGAGAGATATGTTGAGTTAGACATTAAATCTTTCAACTTGAGAGGTAATAAGGCACTATCTCTCTTTCTGCACCACATGGCGTAATTTCAGACCTATCTGCCCTACTTTGATCATCTTCAAGTGGTGAAATGGACCTACTGCCGCTGATAAAAAAACACAGAGTGAGGGAGAGAGCAGTAGAGAGAAGGGAGAGAGTGAAATCTAACTAGTGATGTTTTGAGCTGGCTCACAGAAGTGTGACAGAGGAGATCAGGCCTGTCATTCAGCGGCGGACACATAGATGAGTATGAAGATGAGCTCTCTCTCTCTCTCTCACTCTCTTTCTTTCTCTTTCTCGCTCTTGCACTTTCTATGAATATCACTTATCCGGCCTTTGCTTCTACTACTCCGAGCTTTATAATCACATTCGAACACTTTCCAATTGCTCCTGACAGCCATGCACCGCCTGCTTTTTTTGCTGAGCGTAAAAAATGGTGACATATGCCATTTGACTCTTCTAAAGCTACCCAGTAAAAGCCAACTGACTTTGAATGGATTTAAGTGGTGCACACAGATGTTCGATGATGTTCAGTCCTCAGATGTTCAATGTTTTATTCCCCTTAAGTTACTCAACCGCTGTAGCCTGTTGGCATATTCAGAGAAGAGAGCATAAATTGTCACAAGCCATATCCTCAGCAGAAAAGTTCCAGTTTTTTATCTTTATCTCCCCAAAACTGCCTCAACACTAAGATCATCTTAGCAGGGAGTTCATCTTTATCTTGGGGACAACAATGGAATCTGGATGCCTTTTAGTGCTGTCCCCAAAAAGGATATTTTTGCTGTTTGAATCCTCACTACATAAATGTATTTATAGCTATTCTCATGACAGTATCTTCTAACAACAGCAGTGAAACCCTTTTGAGCAGACAAGTGGACCGTTTGAACAAATGCCATGTATCTAAAAATCATTATTATAAGCAATATGTAATAAAAAGAGCTTTAAAAGAAGCATATGGACACAAAGAAGACCAAGTGTGCCAGGATGCCAGACAACATTTACATAATCACCATTATTTGAGACTTGACAGGCACTAAAAGGACAGCTACAGACTGCTTTACAATTAAGGGAGATGAATGACAGAAAGGTGTGAATAATCAGTATGGTATAAAGACTCAATGATCATTATAGTTCAATACAGTTGAAAACGAGCAATGACAAAGTGTTCTCTGGGTATAGCTGCTGTTACACTGTACAAAGAAATTAGTTTAAAGCCCCTAAAAAATGTGGTTTCACATCTTAAGTTTTTCTCTATGATGGTAAATACTCCTCCTATGATGAATGTATCCGCAACAAAGTTAGACTTTAACAATCAATAACTTCTTCATCAGTAATATCTGGGTATGATTTAATCACATTTGATAGACTTGGTAATATAAGCAAACAATTCATTACATTTTGATGCACATAAATATTACCTTTTCCAACCAATTACCTCTGCTTTCAAACCAGTGAGAAAAGCAAGGATAAAATATCCCATGTGAAATAAACGGTTTAAAAAAAAGAAACATTTTTAACTTTGATGGAAGATTTTGCTTTCATGTAGGCTCATGTTGTGCTCATAGTATGCCAAAGACTCTCTGTTTTGGGGTTGATATTCAGGTAGCATGTTGATGTGTCACACAGGAAGTTGAATGTTGTTGCCTCACACATTTGTGGAATTAATTAATGATAATAAATTACTCTTGCACAGGCTGATGTTCAAGAACAGAAAACAGAAACTAGAGCTAATAGACTAATTGCTGTTATCTTGACGAGCTGACATACACTTGTGGCTACAGTGGCTCAAGATGCAGCCTCCCTATCTTCTTTGGCCAAAATGTGGCCTCTGCACTAAATAAATTATTATCATTATTATATTACTGGTGTTGATATTGTTCCTGTATTCTTATAAATTTCAGATATCTCCTGTTGATTATCAGCAGTAATTTCTTTTAATAAGTCAACAATTGGAAGTTGAAGGTGCCCTTTTTTAGCCATGGTGGCTAAAAGGCAATGTAGTTCAGTCACTTCACCGCTTTGATCCAGGCAGAAATATCTCACGTTCCTCTGTTCAAAATATTAATATGTCCAATGCATTGTAACCAAATTCCTGCAAACCTAATACCATACCCATCAGCCTCAGCTGCACCATCAAGTGTGTCATGTGCTAATTAGCTAATTAGTATGCTAATACCCTAGAAGGTAAATATTACCTACTAAAAATTAGCATGTTAACATTGTCATTGTGAACATGCTAGCTAGATGTTAATATGTAGCTTGAAGCACTACTGTACCTAAGTACAGTCTCATGGAGCTTCAAGTCCAGCTGTAGACTCTTAGTCCTGTTTTTTAATTTAGCTAACTGCCTATCGAAATGTCTGTGCACATGCATTACTTTTTAACAGATTGCAAAAACCAGCCATAAGTTAAAAGTACTGGGGGGACATTGATATTCATTTGAGCGATTGTTTCACCCAATATTATAATTAAAGCAAACCAAAGCACTTTTAATTCAACTATTAAAGTCCTTGAATTGAAATGGTACACTCATTGTGTATCAGCGGTCCTTAGTTTTTGCTGACAGTTTAATGTATCTGAGCTGAAGTGTGGTGATAATATGTTAGACCTTTGTACAGGTCTCTATGCAGACATTGCAGACCTGATATTTCCATTTGTCTGTGTTTGTAAAAAGGCAAAACAAATTTTGAGTCAACACATCCAAATCATGGTTGTGTCCCTGGACAATGTTCTTCTATAACAATCAAGCTGTGCACCAGATAGCCTCCTATTGGTCTTCATATTCTGTATTCCTACCCTCATGAAAATTACAGTGATTTCAAAATGTCACTCAGCATGTTTCCATTTATGGCACTTGTAATGATTGACCCTCTGCA
Source organism: Scomber scombrus (assembly GCF_963691925.1). Lineage (NCBI taxonomy): Eukaryota > Metazoa > Chordata > Actinopteri > Scombriformes > Scombridae > Scomber > Scomber scombrus. The sequence goes on from NC_084991.1 coordinate 8,583,285, forward strand.
AGCCCCTAGTGGGACCCCCTGTCCTGTTGTCATAGAGATTCTCTTATATAACTCAGCAATGCCAGATCAGCGGGACTGAAGCTCTTCACAACTGGAATCAATAACATAAACAGTTCTGGCGAGTCGGGTTTTTATGCGTGAGTGACCCTTACTTTTTCAAACTCTAGCACATCTTCTGTACAATTTTAGGGAAAACACTTGACATCCAACATGAAAGTAAATCTTGTCAACAATCACTACATGCATATTCATGTTCTGTGTGTAATTTATTTTATACTGGAGTCACTTTATTTTAACCTGCCACATGTAGGCTACAGCTAGTGATTTCCAACATTTCCCTGAGGGACTTGTGACAAGTTTGAAAGACCTCATGTGAACTTGGTGCATTCAGCTGCTGGTTATATTGTGGTAATACTGGATGTGTATGTGAGGAGAGCAACAGTGATGGTGAAAGTGTAACAAGAAAAAAAGTCAGAGACATGTCCTTTAGGCAAATTATTACATGTTGCGCCAGAATTACATTATGTTGTACAAAGGCTGGTGTTGGAGAGAAGTGGTATCTGATTTTTTTTCTCCCTTTGGGACTGAGTGTATAGGCAGAATGTTGAGCTTTAAAAGAATCCCATGCACTTTACTTCTGGGGAATGATGCTAACCTCAGAAAGTGTGTGTAGTTTGTTCACCAAAACATAAGAAAAATACCTCAAACTGGAAATGCATAAGTTTTAGGTGGTAATATTCCTTTAATCTTCTGTAACTGATATGGTATACAGTTTCTTTCCTTTATCTTAATCCTGTGCAATGTTTTAGATTCATTCACACAGACTTACAGTACCATCTTGACACGAAGTACTCACATAATTTGACATTTAGAATAGAAACCATTATTGCAAAAAGTGCTATTTATACCCTGCTGTGTTCAAACCCTGCTGTAGTATAATAAAGAAAGCTCACCTGCAGGGATGATACCAATGCGTAGAGAGCATGGCACCAATTCAGCTTCTGATTGGTTCTGGTCCACGCCTTTGTCTGTTTGGGTCCTGGTGACCAACCCGTGTAGGACCTCACTGAACATCCCATCTCCACCCACACACACCACCCTGGACACAGACAAATGATATGTATGTTTATTAGAACTTACATTTTAAACACAGTGCTCATGAGTTTGATTTGAGCTCTGTGATCCTCTGTTGAGGACAATTACAGGCCATACAGGTAGTCTGGGTTGAACAGTTCAAACTCATATACTGTACATGTGTTTGCACTAAAGCTCAGAATCAAGAGAGAAAGAACTACATAGCCAGAAAACCTTGACAATAACACAAGTAGGCAGCCAGTTTAACCGTGAAACCCTTCAATATACATGAATATCACGCTGTGGCACCCAGCAAAACAACTATTTAAGTCTGTCTCAAAGCCTCACAGAAATGGCCCTATAAATTGTATGAATTGCAGAGCAAAAGGATAATGGACTCTAACCTTGTTCTGCTGGACGGAATATCTGATGAATAGAAGCTGGACTCAGCGGTGCACTCGATAGGAAAAATCTTTCACGTTATTGATGCCCTTTATGTTCCACTATCAACTACATTTTACCCACACATGCTCCCTTTACTCACAAACGCAGCAATACTGTGCACAGTGTGATTTCATAACATAAATTTGACATATGTAAGAGATTTGTAGATTTAGATTTATTCTACAGATATTGCAAGTTATTCTAAAGAAAAGAATCAGCTGCATGTCTAAAATGATGGTAGAATGTGAAAATTCTAATACACTTTTCTAGTGACTGTTTTATTGCTTTTAGATCTTACAGCAGCTTTTTGGATACACTTCACCACTTGATTTTAGTTGAACGTCTTGGGAATTTGGTTGGCATATGGGGTACTGTTTTAGATATCTATTTGGTTTTATTGATGTTTCTCTTAAATGACCTTCTGTGTGGCTTTGGGGAACAGTCAATTCTCCACTAATTGTTTCACTCAGGTAGTACAGATGGGATCAGTCGTTAGTCCTTTGCTAATCTCTGTCTACGAGTTTCCTTTAGGTAATATATTTCAAAAGCATCATATCAGATTCCATTTTTATGCAGATGATTTTGAAATGTACTTCTTCAATTTGAATATCTGCAATCAGGGTCCCTCAACTTGGAATGATCTACCTGATGAGATTACTAGCTCTTTGTTTTCATTTATATCTCTCCTAAACATGCATTAGCACACACATAACATTTTTAACATTAAATTGTTTTTATATTCCATTGGTTACATTTCTACTTATTTGATTGCACTACACATCTGGTGGTTCTGTTTGTTTGTGAATGAAATTATTATTGCAGAGTGTTTGCAGCTTCATCAGTGTGTATGTGTGTTTATCTGCAAAATGTTAGGAAATCCTGATCTAAAGAGAGTAACAAAGATTTAAAAAAAAAATCAGAATACAGGTTACAGAAATCCATATGTCAGGAAAGTCTAAGATAATCAGAATCACTTAATTGTTAAGTATAAGAAACACACTCCCTTTGTCTCAATGATTACAACGGATTACCACACAACAGGGCCTCATACCAAACTCCAAATGTGCAATAACTTCTACATGGCTCAAAGACAAGTCTATCAATAACTTTATTACAATATGAATAGACTAGAGTAAACTCAGTGTCACGGTGTAGAGTTGGAGTACTTACCCGTCATATTTATCTAGATTGGCCTCTGTTTTCAAGTGGTCTCTGGCATGATTGGCACGCTCTGTAACTATGGAGATGAATCAGATGACAAGTGTTTGTTCAATGAAAGGGAATGTACAGGCATAATAAGTAGACTCTTTGTGCTTTGACTAGCATAACACGCATGCTATTACTGGCATTTGAAATACAGGACAAGGAGAACAACTGCACTTCTGAGACATTCACTAGAACCCTTCATATACATTAATGTTCAGAGAGAGCATAGGCACAGTGGCACACAACAGCCTAATTCAGATATTGTATATTAGCCCCAGAAATGAGGCCTGCATGAGCACACAAAAACAAAATTTCAACAGTAAATCAGTTTACCAGGCATATGATATCAACATAAATACAATCCTGCAATTCATAGCAGCTGTAGGAAGCCTAGAATGAACAGTATTCACTCTTATGGACCATCAATACCCCAGACTATGCGTAGCTGCAGCAAACACTTATTGAATAATAGATGTGTTTGGATACCCAAGCTTATCAACTATCACAGCTTCCATTAAGTTGGTTGTGTGATTAATGGCACTATAAGCCAAATCATATCCTTGCAAGCCTCTTCGGTCCCTGCGAGAGGCCACGTGGCAGTGGAGATCTATATGGCAGACATTGCGACTCATTTTTTATTTAAATGTTGAGGTGTGCTACTCATAGGGACTCACCAATCACGTCGGCTGAGATGCAGGCGCGGCGAAACAGTGGAGCCACCTTCTGCTCGTAAATACGCTTCCCTTGCCGCTTCCCCCCGTAGGGATTGATGTACACTAGGAGGCTCTTCGGCCGGTTGGCTGCAAAGTGAGGGAGGGGTATGAGGCAATCATTAAAAAGGGGTCTGTGTTTACCTTTCTTTTTTTTTCTTTTTTTTAAACAAATGTGTAAGTGACAGCAGCGTGATGAAGTTTTCATTAACCAGAGACCTTTCTCAAAATGCTCAGTCAAACTGACTGTTCACCGAAACACGCCTGCTCAAGAAATAAATGGTGTGTCTACTGACTATGGGAGGAGTGTGAAGCAATTCAGAGGCACTGCATCATTCGGTGATAAACCTACAAAGTGCTGCAATGGAGAATACTAAATGGCTTGTTTATGGCTGTTGCGGCGGACTGCGTTAAGAACAACAAACTGAGATACAGCAACTGCTCAAATTGAAAATGAATGGATTGGGATCAAGTGTTAAATGAGCACATAGAAATATAGGGTGTGATATTGTTTGGCAATAAGACAAAAGTTCCATTAGATTATATAAATGGATTGTCAATGGCTGATATAAAGGTGTACTGCGGAGCACGCTGATGCTATTGAACACAGTAAGACTTCATCTTCACAAATGAATGTGGTTCATTTCTTGGATTGATTCATCCTTCCAGGCAAAAAGGGGCCAGCTAAACAATTTTAAATGGGTTAAACCTAATTTACACTCCTAATTTCCTCATACTAGATACACACTAAATCCTGTAGAACCCAATAATGCAATCACTTTGCAATCATATTATAAGTCTCAAAGTATTAATTACTCTCAACTAGGTCACAAATATAATGCAGCAAAATATTCTCTGACTAATGGTTTAATAACGTTTAATGGCTATTTAATATGTTAATACATCATTGGAAAACATTATGTTGATTTCCTTACATCTACATATTGAGCATGATTTTCCAAACAGCTGTATTTTGATGGTTGAGTCAGCATGGATGACACATATGTCTACACATGAAGCTGGACTTCAGCACTAACACAGACCTCCTTTAGGCCAGACAAAGATATTTTTTACATTACACTACACTCTTTTAATGTTTGTAATACCTTCATTTATAGGTATGTGCCTGAGTTGGACTGTCTAGAAGAAAAATTAAGGTATCCCACACATTATAGGGTTTGCCTCTGGGCTCTCCGGAGGGTACAGACATAAGACAGGCTGAAAAGATTGATGTGTTTTTCAAGGAGGTTCATATTTGTTTAACTTGTAACTAGTCATACTTTTAACTGTTGACTGAAGGTACACTAACCACTAGTTCTCAGTACACATTGTAATATGACATTTCTGGTGGGACGAAGGAAAACTGAGTGCTTCAGTGTCCCAATGACGTAGTCCACAAACCAGTCAGAAAATGGTAAAGTTGCATATCCCACTTGCACATTTCTCTAAGGTGTTACACATGTTACAACTGTGCAGCACAACATTCTCCAGTCTAACCTGATAGACAAACTACAGCAGTATCTTTTTCTAAATCATTATGATGTCAGTGTGTTATATAATTTATTCGTAGTATATTGCTCTGGAGTAGCTCTTAATGATAGGCCACAGCAGATAACAGCAGATTAGAGAAGTGTCTTGCTCATTAATGTAACTATACATCCATGCCAGGAGTATATTTAAACCATAAATAGTGGAGCTTCATGCCTATCAGTACTCTATCTGATGCTACTAGTATGCGGCACTAATATGGCATCTAGCCAATAAACTGATTCTGATGAATACATTTGAAGTCCGAAGTACTTTACCAGGCCCATCAGAGAACAACATTACACAGTTTACGTACTGAATAATGATAGCTGCTCATTGATAACTTGGATCCACTGCTCACAAAGTCCCTGACTGGCGCAGTGGAAGGTGGCATCACTACACCGCCACTGGTGCTGCCTTGTCCGCCTCACGTAGGAAACTGTAAAGAAACGAAAAAGAAGAGGAGGACATAAGGTAAGCTGGAGGAAAAAGAAAAAATGGAATTATACTAAAATGTGCTGGATAGTTTCAAACAAAGTGCTGATGTATGCTTATTAAATATTCATCTGCAAATTGTTATCTTGATAAATTAGTTGACAGAAAATGGTGAAAAATGCAGATTACTATTTCTTAGAATGCAAGTTGATGTGTTCAAATGTGTCCAAAATCCAAAAGTATTCCATTTAGTTTAATAGAAAACAGAAAATCAACAAATCTTCACATCTGAATGATCAACTTATTACAATCAAAATTCCTTTCTGTTGTCTGTCGTGTCATGTCTAATTCCAGCTTGGTTTATCATATCTGTTGATGGAACACAGAAGTTGTTGCAGGGATTGAACTGTCAGCTGCTATGTTACATGTCAGTCTCTCTAACTCACTTACCAACCAACATGTCATAGTTCTAAGACATGATGGGAAAAAATGTCAACAAAAGAAAAATGCTGTCATCAAGACAAGAGGATTCCTAATCAGATTTCATGTGATAACAACAAATGGTTGTTTTTTTTTCCTTTCCTGTCATGTAGGTCGTGCATTATCAAAAAATACCTTCCCAGGTATGAATCACTGAGAAACACCCAACTGTCTGACCTACTATTCAGTGAGTATTTTAGGGCTCCAGGGCAGATTTTTCACGTCAACAGGGAGATGTCCATTGATTATTCTTGTAAACATTACTTAGCTTTGCAACAGAAAAAATTTGGTCTGAGAAGAATTCCCCGCCACCTGGGCCAATCAGATATGTGAATGAGTAAGAAATGAGGGTATGTGGAGAATGAATGAGAAGTCAGTTAAGTAAAACACGCCTGTGCTGATAGTCTGACAAAAAGTAGAGACGGAGTCACATAATATCCTACTAGGAACATCACTGAAATATTTACATTAAGGACCAAAAAATTCACTTGCTAAGCACTTTGACAGCAGATTCTCTCACTAAGCATTTCAAAGTCAAATTATCACACTAAGCATTTTTTTCATCAGATAGAAAAGTTAACTTTCCAGGCAAGTTTCTCAGACCAAATTGCTTATAGTACCTTGTGCTTAAAGTGGGATAGGCAGAGACATGTTCAGAGTGGGTGGGAAATCATCCTTTAGTATGTTACATAATCATGATGTAAGCGATGAGACGTGTCTTTGAAGGCAAGTTTCTAAAGAAAGTGGGAATGCTGCCGTGTCAGACTCGACAAACTCTAAGACCAGTAAAAGCTCACATTAGTGAGGTAATTTTTAACATTTGGCTGTGATAAATAATGTAAATCCAATCTTGTTTGGATATAATCTAATGGCTCAAAATCAAGCATTAGCCCATAAGTCCCTGGCATGCTGCCATCTTAGACCCAGTCAGCTAAGCTATGAGGGACTCTCTTGTTAATGCATTACTTTCAAACCATGGAGCTGTCTATGGGCTTATTTCCAATGTTAGATCACTTGTGATTGGTGGAGCTGAACACACGCTCTTGGCACACTTACCCAAAATGTATCTGTGATGAGGTTTTAACCTTCTACAGTAAAATGAAGCGACAGTGATGAAAAGTGACTTCAGGCTATGATTTTGGAAGGAACAAAAGGTGCTGCATTCATTTCCTGAAGGGACACTTCAGAGATTTATCATTGCACTTCCATAAAACTGGAGGACAGAGAAAGAGAGATAAAAACTAATAATGATCAACATTAAAGCAGCAGAAGCTGAAACATCCTGTCTTCCAGTAGATAGTATAGGTCAAGACCCCAAATCATTGAATCCTACACTTCCCATAATGCAACTTGTAATTTTCTCAGACTTGATAATACCCCTCCTGAGCTATAGAAAACATTATACAACTCTTTTCACAGGCATGCCCCTTTAAGTTTGTACACCAGTGTAGGTTTATTACCTGTCAATGCATAAGGATGCTGCTCAGAGTGCTGCTTTGCTTTTTTCTGACTCCTCCTGGTCTCTGTGTCTTCTTGGTCGTCGTCTTCCGTCTTGCGGACAGCCACGATTTCACACAGCAGAGCAGCATGGCTGTGAGCTGCAGAGACATAAACGTATTCATATTTTATCCGACTGATTTACACAATTACCAAAGCATGACGCCCTTTTGCTGGCACAGTCTGTATAATGACTTATTTACTTTCTCGCACCTTCATAGACACACATTGACAGACCAAAGCAACTGTGGAGCTGGATGTTATAATATACTCTACACCAAGCACAAAGTTTATCAGAAATATTTTTATGATAAACCTGCAATAAAAAACTGTTTTAAATTAACCAAAGGATCCCATGACTACTGTATTGAGAAATAGGTTCATTATAGTGACAAAACCACAGAGAATGATCCCCTCAGCTTGATGAAGCAGGTTAACATGCTTCATATCATTTGGTTTTATGGCTTGCACTTTAACCTGACTTAAAGTGACTTCACAATGGCAAACTATTGGTTATTTCACAAACGGTTAAATGAACGGGAGGAAAACACAGCCATATCCCAAGAGAGCCGGTGAGGAGGTGGTGAAGGAAATGCATTCCCTTGTTCTTCTTTCCCATGGGAACCGGATTCAGGCTGCTAGTCTAAAATGACTTTGGGATGAAAGACTTTGGCAGCACTTAAATGGCTTGTTCATTAACCGAATTTGTCAAGAATGGGGTGATCTGGTTCCTCCTGGCAGGAAAGAGACGGGATAGGTCAGTCACATTAAAAAGTTGCTAAGTGACATCAAAGAATTTAAAAGGTATCCATTCATTTCACTGGGGGTTTGGGAAAATAAAGGGAATTGGTGGGGAAACAGCTTCTTTGCACATATGTCCGGGTAGGAGATGATAAGTTGGCCAATTAAACAAAAAATCGACATGAAGACAATCAAATCATTAAATAATAAGGGATGGAAATATATCAATATTATATCAATATCCTGATATAAGACTAGATATCCTCTTAGATATTGGATATCGTAATATCGATATGGCATAAGTATTGTCTTTTCTTGGTTTTAAAGGCAGCATTGCTGTCATTACATTCACATTACTGATGATTATTTATCAAAATCTCATTGTGTCTACTTAAACATCTACGACATGGACTGTATAAAAGGTACAACTCAATGCTCAGGAGGCATATTCCACACAAGGTCCAACAATATCGTTTTCCCTTGTGTTTCTATATGAATACAAAGATCCTGAGCATCCAAGATGGATCTGCTACAAACTCAAGAGTGCACTTTTGCACTGAGAATGGACAATATTACTTGCAATGAGTTTAACTGACCTCTTCAACTGCATCACATACAGGCATTCCAGTCTCTCCTACAAATTTATTCAGCTGATATGGTGAAATGGATGGGAGGGAGGCATGGCATATTATTTCTCTCCTGGGAGTCTGAGGGAATAGGATTTCATTTCTTTCTCAAATAAAGATGATGCGCCATGCAGGCATGAATAACTTTATGGCCATCGATATTCACACTTTGACAAATAGGAAGAAGAGTTATGGCCATGTGGGTAATGGCTTTATTCAGAAAGAACAAGAATGAGAAGTTTCACTCCAGCTATTTGAAAAATGGCACCTATTGCTCTGCCAAAGTAGTTGTTGGTGTTGAATTAAAATATAAAATGGATTACTGAAAGTTATTGTGATTTATATATTCTATCCATTTTCTATATCGCTTATCCTGTTCAGGGTTGCAGGAGGGGCTGAGCATGTGTCGCAGGGCTAAAACATATACAGTAGCCAGACACACACATATACAATTTAAAGTTTTTATACCTCCTAACACCTTTGGGCTGAGGGAAGAAACCAGAACACTCAGGGTAAAGTCAGACAGGCCCTGAGAGAATGTCAGCACATTTAAACCTTATATTTACATTAAGTAGTTACATCAAGTAGTACATTACATCATTAATCAAAAAATAGTATCATCAACTCAGTGGAATACTGATGACATGAGGAGCTGCAGTTTCATCAGCACATTTAAAACCAAATTAAAAAGTCTGTTAAAAGCTTCTCAGCTATGTAACCACTGACTCTACATTGTATGTGATGTGCTTTAGGTTTATGTTTAACACTGCACATGGTCCCAATAAATAAATTACCACTACTAAAGTACAGTAGGCTATCCTATTCTAGTTCCACTTTCTTATTATTATCAAATAGGTTTTACTTTCCATTTTATTTTACTTCTACATTAATCGTTTTAACATGTGCTCCTACACTATGTTTTAGCATCTATCATTATGTCATGGTCGCCTGTGGCCAGTTTTGCAGTTGCATAGGGTTACTTACATTTTTTTTTTTAGATAAGATTTTTCAAAATAGACAATTTGACTTGTCCAAGTGGAAAACTTCTGTTCTGTTCAAGTGTCCCAGTAAGGAATTGTGACATTGAACAACAGGACCCCATATTGTTTTAAAACTGTGGCAGGTGACTGGAATTCAGCCATCATTAATTGTATTACTTACACCTGTGCTTTTCCTTGTGACATATATATAATGTCTTAGACTCACAGGTACGTCTTTAAATGCTTCACTCATAGAGACTGTGGACAATCTTCCAGATATTATTAAAACTGTGTGGAAACAATTAGAGATTAAAAAAAAACTTGCATCGCAGAACCAGTCTAAAGACTTTAGAGCGGCACATGCAGTTTACCACAGAGGAGAATGGGGTGTAAACATCATTTCTGGTAAGGCATGTCCTTGATAAAATGTCAAGGGTGTAGGTCTGTTAGCAGCTGATGTTGTTCAAGGAACTACTGTGTATTTAGAAATCCCCGGACTTTTGTAGGCGGAGATCTCTGTTTGCATGGTATCACAAGATTAATAATGGGAATTTAGGTAGCCATGTCACACTGACCAACACCAGTAGTTGTTTGCAGCGAGTCTTAAGGACATATCTTACACAAACAGATCAATAAGGAAGTTTATTGTTTCAGCTGTTGATTTAATCACACCTTCTACGCACGTGCATGTGACTGTGGAAAGTAAAACCCAGCAGGAAAGTAACTTTTGACTCACATCAACTTCAACAGTTCTTTTTCCCCAGTGTGCAACATGTAATACTGATATTTTGATTTATCACTGAGATGTGCGGATACGGTGTATTGAGTAGGATGTTCTAACATGTCAAAAATCATTACATGCAAGTATAAACAGATAAGCAAAAGCAGATTATCTTTGGTAAAATGTTGCATGTTGATAATCAAAATGAACAAAAGATTACAGCAAATTGTATTAGATTTGAGATAATTTGACATGAAATCTTGCTTTTGCTGTTTATTTTTCCAGTGCCAAACTTGTACCCAAGATATGCCAAAACACTTTGCTGAATATATTATAATATGTCCTATCTTACACATTTTCATGTTTGTTATCTTAAGCTTCCAGGCTTACAGTGACATCCAAAAATTGAAAAATGCATGAAATCGTTGCTCTAATAGATTATTAGGCAAATCCACCTCAATCAAAGACAAGGATCCATCATTCATGATTGAGTCAGGACAGGCGATGTTGCTTTCTAACTGCTCAAACCCTTCTCTGGTCAACTCGGTCAAATTAACCTCAAAAAATGAAACACCCAGCAACAGTTCCAGTGAACTGTGTTAGAGAAGGAATTGGAAACAATAACTGACATTCCCACATTCCAGCACTGCTCCAATAACCCTGCCACACACACACACACACACACACACACACACACACACACACACACACACACACACACACACACACACACACACACACACACACACACACACACACACACACACACACACACACACAGACAGAGAGAGGCATAAACAAACACACTCAGAAAGATATGCACACACAAGTACACAATAATCCCATAACCACACAAACACAGAGAGAACACATACTTGCACACAAATTCCCTACTTTTTAGCTCAGTGCAGTCCCTAAGCTACACGCTAAGCCCTCGGTCATACAAGACAGAGATCCTCTCTGCTCTGCTCTGACATACTTTTCTTTGTGCTTGAAAAGAATCTTAGCACTGTCAGTCAGCCTGTGCTGCCTATTCATACCACTATGTCACAGTGTGTTGCTGTTAGTTGAAAAGGTCTGCTATCTGCAAAAAGTCAGCTTTTTGGGAAGTGGAAGGAGAATATTTTTTTTCTAAGAAAAGGAAGTTGTACTGAATTTAAAGTAAAGCATTCAAATGTAAAACAAAGGTGATGCTTGGTGTCATTTAGGCTCATCTAGCTTCCATTTTCCTCACTTATCTTAGCGTGAAAGGCTTATGGAATTTGTTTTTTTTATCATTTACTTTTTTTGTCACTTCAAAAATACAAAATTTGTGGCACCAAACCATTGCTTGCCATTACTTCTGCTCCAGCTAACAGTTTCCAAGACGGTAAACAGTAGACGTGACAAACAAGTATAAGAAAAGAAGCTCCAACATCTCAAACTATAAGATGTACCAAAGGAAACCACAAATAATGACACAAGAAGGATTGATTAGCTCAAAATTAAAAAACAAACGCTTGTATTATTATTCGAATAATATTGAATGCATAAGTGATTGAATTTGTGTGACCTGGAGCGTGACGCTCAGTGTTTGTATAACTGACTCACGATTCTCAGCAGAACCCAATCACAACAACACTCGCGACTGCAGGGATATGAATGTTTTCATATAAAGCCAGAAAATATTAACTAAGTTAATAGTGAAAAGGAAAAAGAAACTTCAAATATATTATTTTATCCTCTATTCTGCCCCAGTGTAGCTTGTGTAAAAGAAGACTATACATCATTCACAGCATGATTTATGTATAACCCTAAAAAAAACCTAAAACTAAAGTACTTTTCCCAACAATTTCTCAAATGAATCATCAATACCCACTTGAATTAAATTACCTGTTGAAAAATATGCTTATTCACTTTCTTACTGAAAGTTTAATGAGAAGATTGACACCACACTTGTGCCTGCAAGCTAAATGTCAAGTACAACAACCAGCTAGTTTTGTAATGAGTCTGGAAACTGGAGATAGCTAGCTTACCGTAGCTCTGTCCGAAGGTAGCAAAATTACTTATTAATAGTTTCAAAAACAGAGGTGTGAAATTTGTCATGTTATGGTTTTACAAGGTGTTAAGTACACTTCATATTCTGTGCAGATTAAAGAGACGAGATACATGAACAGAAATATGATAAGTAGTCAGCTTTAGAGGTCCTGGTAAGTGGGGTTTGTTACTATCAGACAGATCAGAGTTTTCACAAGGCAGACAGTCTCTTGTCTTTTTTTAAGCTAAGCTAACCATCTCCTGGCTGTAGCTTCATAATTAACAGACAAAGTAGTATTTCCCAAAATGTCAAAATATTGCTATATTAGTACAACATTAGACACTATGTATATCTAGATTGAGATTGTTCTTCTGTTTTTCATATGGAAATTTGCAAATTGATACTTTACTGTCCACTGTCACCTAGTTGCTAACTAAGTGACTGTGGGCTTTTAGAGGTTTTTATTTTTTACAATTGATATAATAAGAGCAATAGGCGTGAATCAAACAGTAACATTTAGGGCCAGAAAACCTTAACAAATATGCTCAAAGTCACTATAAAGCTTTGTAGAGCTAAGGGGAGCTGCAGAGTCAGGTGATCATTCTGTGGGTTCATCACTACAAAAGTCATCTTTCACATTCAGTTCAAATTGCTATAGTTACTGTTTTGTATCTTTGTACTTTTTATGGCAGATCAAAAGGTATCTGTGCTTGTTACAATGCATATATGAAAAATACTTGTGTATGATCCTGCCCATCCTGATTCCCTAAAACAAAGTGGCATCCCACCTAACACCTACTGTCCGACTGTACGCTGCTAAATAGGTTTCACTTCAGGCTTCAGTTTCTCCCCTTGAGGGCTTGAGGTTGCCAATGGGAGAATTGCCAAGTTCAAAGAGACAATCACGTGGAGTAAGTATAGGGAGCAACATAGAAAATGATTCCCTAACCCTGGCATGTATAACTCTATCAATGTGCAAGACAGGCAGTGGGACATCGAATTCTGGCAATGGCGGTACATTGCTTTGCCTGTGAATGAATGTAATCCCTAACTCTGGCATTGTTAGTGCCTTTCTCTACTGTGCCAGAAACATCCAAGTCCTTAGGGCACAGGGTGCCACTGGTTTCCATTCAAACCACATGATAAGGATTAACACCTGTGATGCAATGAAAACATTATTAAAGGGCCAGGACAGTTTGAACATCTGTGAATTGTTATACACGTGATTGTATACACCAGTGGACCTAATTGGCTTTTCACACTGAGAACTTAAGTTCTGTCTTTTTGCAATCCCTTCAGGTCACAGGTTCCATATGTCTACAAACTGTGACAGTTGACCTTTATAGAGGCCTAAACAGGTCAAAATTACCAAGTAATTCACAAGAAAAATGCAAATATTACAGGAAAGTCTGATAAAAAGAATATAACTAATGTACACAACATATAGTCATACCCCAACCCCCAGGTTTATCTTCTGATCCCTTGCTGCGGTTCATTTATGTTGGGAATCACTACTATACACTAATACATACAGTGCTATTTGTAAGGCATATGTTTGACCAAAGGCCTCTAATAATTCACTTTACAATATAAAATGGAGACTTTGTTACCAAGAACATTACATTTGTTGTCTCCATTCAACCCATGATTGTATCATCCAGGTCAGATTTGGGATGTGAACAGATCCTGTCTATGAAAGAGAGCAATGGTAAGCATAGAGGTTTGTTTGAGTGAATGTCTGATTATAAGCTGAACATAGCAATGAAGTTTAAAATCTGTGAAGTAGCTCTTTAACAGCTGAAAAACAAGCAGTACTTGACAAGGATTGAGACGCATGATCTTGGCAATAAGTGTAACAATGAAACAAAGAGGATCTTTGTGTTAATGTAATGGAGCTTAGGAGGTCAGCTAAATTTAGCTCTTTTAGTAGGAAATACTTTCAACCATGTAATTCAAGAACACAGTTCTGAAGAGAGGCCATTGTTCAAGAAAATGTATAAAAGTTGTTGCTGGGGTAGAAACCACTGCAAATGCCCTTCCTCTTGTACCTTCAAAAGTACTATTATGTACTATAAGTAATGCAAAATGCAACTTTTTGTTTTATTTTCTATCCATTTGTAAACGTCAATCTCATGTCATCCCCTCACTGGCTTCCCACGTCAGTCTTTCTCCCCTTAATGAGCTACCTTAACTGACATTAGTAACTGTACCTTTAGGATGGATTCAATTTTTTTTTTTTTTACTTTAAATGTTTTTGCCACTTCAGGGTAGTGGAAACAAGCTGTAAACACAACACTAACATATTATCACCTTTTAATTTGTTATAGCAAACTTGTTAGCAGAACAGTTACACATCCAACACATGTGGAGCAAAACTGGTATTCATTTGGAGTCATGTTTCTGACAACCTGATTAATTTAAGTCAAATATTCACTCTCATTTTGGCTCAAGTCCTGAGAGAAAAATCTCGATCCTTATCTGCGAAATGCTTCACAGTTCACAGTCCACTGTCATCTAGTTGCTAATTATCTGACTGTGGGTTTTTAGAGTTTTTTTGTTTTTTTTTGTTATGTTTTGTTTTACAATGGATGGAAACAACATAATAAGAGCAATAGGAGTGAATCAAACAGTAAAATCTAGGGCCAGAAAACCTTAACAAATATGCTCAAAGTCACTATAAAGCTTTGTAGAGCTAAGGGGAACTGCAGAGTCAGCTGATAATTATGTGGGTTCATCACTACGAGAGTCATATCACATTCAGTTAAAATTGCTAAAGTTACTGATTTGTACCTTTGTACTTTTTATGGTGGATCAAAAGGTATCTGTGCTTGTTACGATGCATATATAAAATCTTTTTTTATATGATCCTGCCAATCCTGATTCCCTAAAACAAAGTGGCATCCCACCTAAAAGGATTCCACTATACAGGTTTCTTTCACCCTTTCTAATTTCAAACACAACGCCTGCAAATTCTTTGTCACACCTTAGATGTTTTGCACACGGGTGTTAAGACTTACCTCTCAGACATTCTTTCATCAGCACCGACAAAATTTAAGATAGTGTGCCGTAGATTTGGAGACGATTGTCATGAATTTGATCCAAACATAATATCCTATGTGCTCTTGTGGGTGCACCAGAGATTTTTTTGTTTGTGTATATGATATCTCTGACAGCCCAGCGCCTGGCCTCACCTTCTTTTAGTCCTCTGACAACAACAAGCTGTCATCATATTCATATTCTGCCGTTGTTCTCTGCACCCCTCCCCATACACAGTGGATCAAAATGTAATCCCTTTATTGTTACTGAGGTTTGGCACTAACAATGTGTTAGAGGACAAGCCAGCACAAGCTTAAGGAAATGCTTGCATCCTTAGGTGTTCCCACACTATTTATATTTTTTCTTTATGTCATTCCTATTTTCCTTTTATATTTTGCATTCCAGGTGGCATGCAACACAGAAACAAGACATTTGACAGAGGGTGTAAAACTGATAGAAACGGTTTATATTGTTGGGTGATGCACTCTGATACATAAAAAGTCTGTTGGCCCTGACACTTTGTTATCTTCTCTCTTTACTTTTTCTTTTTATTAGTATTCTTTGTATTCCTTCATTCATTTTGTGGATTGCATATGCTAGCACAGTTTCACATGAAAAGCATATGTTTGTATTACTTTTCTTTTTGATGTTTTTTTCTGTATGGAAGGCGATTAGCGCCAAATGTGACAATTGTATTTGAGTTCTGTGTCTAGTGTCAGAATTCTGTGATTTACATTTTTAACACTTTTATGCTCTTTTTTCTGTAATACCTTTTTGAATGCCTGTCCATAGGAGAGTGCATATATTCATTAATATCTCAAATACTCCACAGGCTAAAGTACACATACTTTGTATACAGGTACCCCATGGGGATGTGCTGAACATATTAAACTATGTATGTTCTATGAACAGGGGGCTCAGCCTCTGGGCCATTACTTTCTTCATATATGAATCACCTCTTTGAGATGCTGGGCCAGCAAGCAGCTGATGAGCAATCGCATGCATTTTCTTCGGGAAATGCAAATCTTCTAGTTAGCTTTAGAAGTCTCGATCTTTACTATTGACCCATGCTGCAGGTAAATAAACACAATCAATGTAATGAAAGGGCCTGTATCCCTGCCGGTGATGCAGTATAAACCTGCACAGTTTACCCAATATCCAGCTGTCGTCTTCTGGCAGTGTTTTTTCTCTGTACCTCTCTCCCTCCCTCAGCAGCCGTCTCTCAATGTACAGACAGGGCTGTGCATTGAGCACCAGCTTTAGATTACAAAGCGCAGATCTGCCTGGGTACACATGGCAGTGAGCTGTCAAACAAGACATGTGGATTTCTCCCAGGCACAATGGGTGTATTAAGGCAACGCTTAGGCAAACAGATGGAAAAGAAAGGACAAGCAAGGTGGAAGGTGGAGGTGCAATAATACTGCTTGTGCAGTATACAGAATATGCCTAAAGTGCTGGATGGTGGAAATCATTAATTTAAATCAATGATGCAAACTTCCTTTTTAGTAACCTTGAAACTTGCGCTGGATCTGCTTTTATATGCTCTGCTTTAGAATTTTTAATCATTTTATAAACTGATAGAAAATTAATCAGAAACAATTTTCCTAATTTATAACTCATTTAAGTCATTTTTGAAGTATGAACTTGAAACTATGAAACATACCGTCAACAGCTTCTGTTCTAGTTCCAAATATGAAATGTGTTAGTTTTCTTAGACTTCAATAATAAATCATTTTACACCTATCCAGTAAAATATCTCCACATCTGCCAAATGTACTGGCACATAACTTTGTACAGACTAACTTTTTACATATGGATTTTGCAATGGGATTTTAGAACTAGGTAATTCTGCAATGCTGATACCCTATTTTAGCCCGCTTGACGATACTTCCAGTATCGCTATAAGCGAATCCCTAACTCTAACGTGTTGGATCTTTATCCAGCTCTGCCATATGGGAAAGCAAATATCTAAACCCCCCTGGCCAAGGGAGATATCCAGGCTTAGAGGGCCTGAGGAAGTACTACTCGCTAAGCATAGTGATTTGGAAAAAAAGGGAAGACACTCTCTAAAGCATATGCCATGATTTATTCAAGATTTTCTTCCAAGATGGGAGCTTGCATTGTATCAGAGAAGTGACTCAGGCATTATGTGGACATAGGATTTACTCGAGGCTCAGAGGCCTTGCCATCTCGGTGATTGGATTTTGTTTGTGTGTCTGTGAGGGTAAGTGTGTGTGTACGAATAACAGGCCTGGCTAGGATACCCTGTCTTGATCTCTACTCAGCACATCTGACTGACAGATACTCTGATTCGACCAAATCCACTTAAATGTCAAGCAGTAACATTCACTAATGTTGTCTAAACTAAAGCATCAGGGTCAGAGTGATGTTTACAGCTCGTAGCAATTCCTCTTGGCATTTATGGCACTTGCGTGTCAGTTTGATGTTAGGGAAAAGATATTGGGTAAAAAAAAAGGAAAATATGAGCTGAGGAGGACCTGTCAAATGTAAGTCACGCTGCATGATTTTCTGCTATCAGCCAAGATTAACTTTTTCTGTCTGCTTGGAGCTTTCTTAACTTATAAATGTTACTTGATAGAAACTGTCAAAATTGCACCGACTAGTATCTGTACTTCCATCGATCATGTTTCTCACGAAATCTCAGCTCTTTTTTTCTCCCCTCACATTTTATTTTTCAATCTCAATCAACTACTTTGAAAAATTGTATTCAAAGTGACAAAGAGACGCGATCCGTCCCGCTCCTGACGTACTGCTGACATGGGACATTTTACAGCTGCTAATCTAAGGTAAACAGAAAGGCCACGCAGAGAAGGAAGTATAGAATGTTTGTACAGCTGATGATGTAACATTTGCAACACGTGGACTCCAGAAATAGACCATTGTTCGGGTGACTGTAAAGATGTAAGGGAAATTTTCCACCTCCGTCTTTAGCTTAGTCACTGATTAACTAGAGTGTATTCACTTATAATAATATCTAAACTCCATTCACTGCATGTGAATAACGTAAATATAATTATCTACTTTAGATTGCTTTAACACTTAATGTCATGCAGTTTTCTCTGAAATAAATGTGCCTTCTTCCATTTCCTTTTTACGACTGTGTTTAATGTTGAACTTTCTGCATATTTATCGCTGGCAAAGTCTCCTTGTTTGATTGTTAACTCCAGGGTAAACTGACCTGCTCTTGTCACTGCGATCACTAGGGGGGGTTGGATTTGATGTAGCCGAGTTGAACACTGACTCAATAAATGGAAGTCTTTATGGCAGGTTATTATAGGACGCTTGATACCACTTTGAAGAAGGTCAATGGCCAGGTTGGAACTGAAGTGTGCAGTGCCAGCTGTAATCACTCCACTCGATATGGTACAGTAATTGCAGACCAGGGAACTCATCTAGACGAACAAACATTAGCCTCCAGAGGTTATAAGGACGTATGGATAAAGTGGAAACTGTCTGATGCAAAGGATGGAATTAAGCTGCTTGACAGCCGCGGTTACAGTAAAGAACATTTTTAGGTACCCAACATTCATCCAGTGCATTCTGAGATTGCAATTTCTGTGACCCTGGGTCGGGTTGGTGAAAAGTTCTAACAACTATTCGTTTACTAAATCAGGTTCCGCCATTAAAACTTAAGAAATGTCTTACAGTAACTAGTAAAAACTTTTAGTAAGGTGTAAATCAGTTGCTAGACAACATCTGTAGCACCAAATAAAACCCAAAAGCAATCAATGATGTTAACACACAGCCACAAACTGGAGCAGCCAGCCAAAAATAACAGGGTCAATCAATGTTTTAAACTTAACTCCCCAGTCTTTTTATGAATGATGTGTATGATGTAGTATTATTTATACTGAATACCCACATGGAGAACTACAGTATGTATTTCAGAGTGAAGCTGCAACTGGTGGCTTATTTAAACAAAAATTTAATAGGGAACTATAATCAAATCATTGTTTCAGTCACATTTAAAGCAAAATGTTTTTTTTGTTATTTGTTATATATGATAGTTAAGGTTAGGTTAGGTTTTGGACAGTTTTTCAGTTCTTTCATTCTGGGAAATAGTTTTCTGACATTTTATAGACAAAATGATTAATTGAGAAGTTTAGTTGAGCCAGTTTAGTTTATATTGACAATAACAGTTGTAGCACTATTTCAGAGTTTGTAGTATTCATGCAGTTTAAAATGAGAAGGAAATATCCAATGATGCTAACCGGAATAACATTCATTTAGTCTGATGGTATTACCATTAACCTATAATAACCTTGTGTTATTTTTGTGAAGATTACATTTCAAATCCTCCTGGTTTACATTGTTATTGAACCGCATTTGAATTGTTGTTATCTATGTTACTCATCCGTCTAAATGGGCATATAACTATAATAGTTACTGCTGGGTGTATATATCAAGTGAGAATCTGTATGGCGCAACCGGTTTCATTTAATTAGGTTTAAATCTCCACTTGGTTAACACTTGTTATAACTGGTTTGAGACAAAAGGAGTCGGTGATAAGGTACACGTGCTGCTGCAACTGAATCAAACAGATAGAAATGGGTGAACAGAAAAAAATGGATGTATGGATGAACACATCTGGTGAAGAAACCCACACTTTTGCCCACTTATGCATTTTAGTTTAAGTTTGAGTTTCTGCCTCCTTTTGCCTCATCAAGCTCTCTTGGTTAAAATTCCAGTTCAGCTGAATAAAGGGCTTCTACATTTCTAAAAAGCTACTGTTTTATAGATTTTTAACAAACTCACTGGGGCAGAAACCCCCCCTCCTGGATGAATTAATGAATAAATGAACTTTGTTTCATGTCATTGACAGGACCCATTCTAAATGGGAAACATTAATTAACAGGCAGCCTCCAGTAGTGTTTTGCTTGTATGAACAAAGCCCCCCAATTATCTCTGAGTGGGAACCCACCTCTGTGACCTGCTCTTGACAGTGTACAGACCTTAGATACAGTAGCTACATGACCTGACTGTTCCTGCCTCAACATGTGCATGATCCTGATAAGGAGAGCAGTATGGGAAGCTGAATTCAGACCACCCAAACCCCCCATGGGACACAATACATTGTTACCAGAGGCAAATGATTTGCTAATTGGATATAAGGATTTAATACAACTAAACAAAATGGGTTATTTCAAGTATTTTTGTAAGTTTTCAATCTTATATTTCTCATTCAGTTTTTAACAGTTGGTTGTATGAATATATTAAGTTTTAAAACACAAGGCAAAATCAGCTTTGCCTGCAATAACACCGCTGTCATGCTCACTTACTTCAGCGTAAACACATACCTGTTTGAGAAATGTTGCTGATGCCAGATCTTCTTCTATTGCTCTTCTCAACGTCCCTCCACGCCAAAACACTGCGATTAAGAACAACTTCTACCTGTCTGCGCTTCAGGAAAAGCTTCGATGATAGTAATCTGGCGTGTTTCTCCATTATATCGTTCAGACGGGTCATTAGTTACGCAGAAGCCCGACAGTCCTGATCTCAACTTTAGTTACGGCCCGCATAACAAAAGCGCGTTCGGAGGCTGCGGTGTGTTGAGGCAGTGTGCCGGGCCGCCAGAGCAGTCAGCAGAAGGGACTTAAAAAACAAAGATCGTCTATGTAAACGATGATTCACTCAGTAGGACAAATGAAACTGGCCTGCTTTCAACATATGAAAGTTGGTTCTAACCAGTAAGTTAGTGAATACTACTACTACTACTACTACTACTACAACTACTACTACTACTACTAATAAGCATAATCATCATCATTGACAGAACGTTTATCAAGGTATTCAACGTTACTTAACATAGAGGAAAAAAACAAATAAACATTCCACAGTATATATAAAACATGATAAAAGCCGTAGTAACTCTATTTGGTGTATAAAAGTCCCTAAAATAAAAAAAATAATAATTGGCTAAACCAAATGGATAAAAAAACTATATAATCTTAGCTCATCTATTATTATTATTATTTTTATTTTATTTTTATTTTTACAGTTGATATGCTAAAAATGTCTACATTAAAGTAGGCCTGTTGATACTCTTTGTTGGAAAACCATGAAAACATTCTAAGGTGTTTAAACTCTTAATCTGAAATTCTATGTCATGTTCATTGGCCTTAAGTAGGTTACAAATTGTTATGTTTCTTATGAAAGAATCAGTACTAGCAGATGGTGCTATCGTATCAGAGGCTTTAATTTACTTTCTTAATGATGTTTTTGGTCTGTTTTGGATTACTTTGGTGTCCCTGCAGCCTACATTCACCTGCATATTTCAAAACCTTTTAACGGTGTTATTAACAATACTTTTAGTTTGTGTGTATTATTTATTAAAAAGGAGGAGAAGAAATAGAAATAAACTCCACACGTTTTAACAACAACAATAAAATCTCTCTATAGACAACTTTTTCATTAACATCAATCACTTATCTGCAGACAGGACATTTGCGGTACTGGAAAATGGGGACAGAGTGAGCGCTCTTTTATTTCGTCTTCTGTGCTTCCATCCTGTAAAACACTGCATCAGCACTTCTCATAAACACATAAGCTTTCTAAATCATGACTCAGAGCAGTTAGGGGCTTCTGTGCTCTTCCAGACTGCATGTTTAAATAACAACCTCAACCTTTACCACCTTCCAGCAGGGATCATTATGAGGCAAGCATCAACATGAAAAAATGATGATGAGTAATCTCAAACTGTGTTTAAATTCCCTCCACAGCAACCCTCAGCCTATGCTTTTAGCTCAATGGAAATTGAGCTGATTTTAAGATGATGATGATGTAATACTGTAGTTGTAAACATATCCTATTTTCCCATTTCTCCCCATCAATTTGTTATTTTCTTTCATACTCTTGGTCTGTGTGTGTGTGCGAGAGAGAGTGAGAGAGAGAGAGAGAGAGAGGAGAGAGAGAGAGAGAGAGAGAGAGAGAGAGAGAGAGAGAGAGAGAGAGAGAGAGAGAGAGAGAGAGAGAGAGAGAGAGAGAGAGAGAGAGAGAGAGAGAGAGAGAGAGAGAGAGAGAGAGACAGCGTAAAATACAGTTAACAAAAAGTAAAGGGGTTTTCTCTTCTTCTTCTTCTTCTTCTTCTTCTTCTTCTTCTTCTTCTTCTTCTTCTTCTTCTTCTTCTTCTTCTTCTTCTTCTTCTTCTTCTTCTTCTTCTTCTTCTTCTTCTAATCAAAAAACAGCAATTTACCATAGTTGAGGTAAATGTAAATTAATTACTGAATTGATAGATGCATTTTCATGGTCAGGCCTCTGAAGGTAACTAGACCAAGTTTGTGTATTTTGATAATATTTTGTGCAACTTGCTCATGTGCAGAAGTATTTCTTTGGACTGTAAAAAAAAAGTTGTATCAAAGGACCCTATACAACTTTTTTTTTAAAAAAACTTTAACTTTTTATTTTTTTTATTTTTTAAACTTTGTAATTAGAAACCAAAAAAAGGGACATGATGTACTGTACAGTCCTGTGTCAGGAGACTAAGCAGTATTTTTCGACTACATAGTAATTTTCATTGTGTCATTGTGTAATCTTGCACCCTTGGTTTTTCATTTTTAACTGTTTCATGACATCTCACTCTGTTATAGGAAGAGTGAATTGATTAATTGAAGTTGATACTTTTTGGTCAGACCGGAAGTCAGTAATAACAACACTTTACTTATATGGCACATTTCAAATCACAGTTACAGTCAAAACAAGAAGTAAAAAGTAATATTGAATATTAAACATAAAAAAACAAAATAAAAATCCAAAATACATAAACAAGTTATCCATAATGTAAAAAGTTTTTATAAGAAGAGATTTAAAAGCAGATACTGTCTTGGCCGAGTAAGTCACTCCATTCCTCAACGTAAACAATATATTTCCAGAAAAGCATTTTTCAAAGTTCTGTAAATACCACAACTTCAAGGTATGTTCTTAGTTGTTTGAATGTGTGTTTGAATATAATTATATGATCGTGGTATAAATAATGCTTACACCAACAATAGTAACCCTGCTGAAACTATAAATACATCAAACTGACAACATCAACTATTCTGGAAATGGCATGTATATTCCCCCTCCCTGCTGGTGGTCCTGATGCTGCTGGTCCTGATGCTGGTGGTCTCTCTTTTGATTGACACACAGTTTGTAATTGTTCTGTCAACAAAGCAGAAGATAGTGCAGCATGACGTCACCAGCCTCCCGAGCCACCTAGCAGCAGATCTCACTTGTGATTGGCCCGCGAAGAGGAAGTGCCTCTCCGAGCCAATCGCAATCGCGTTTGCTCGCCGATTAGGACAGTATCAACATGGCAGCTTTTTGAGTTTTAGAGGAGGGGAGCTGGTGTAAATAAACACATAATTTCACGTTTTACACATAACGACAGCATTCGGGTGCTTGTGTTTAGGGCTGTCGTGAAAATGTCGAGTGACGGAAACAAGAAGCAGTTTTGGAAAAGAAACGCAGCGAAGGTTCCCGGCAGGTGAGTGACGTGTTACCTCCTAGCTGGCTAGCTTAGCATAGCTAGCCTTATTCATCTGACGCCGCACTGTTGAGCTTCAAACGCAAAAGTTTCACTTTCACTGACCGGCCTGCGGTGCTGCACACAATTTGCAAGTTTCACCCCCTTTCATGTGCCAGCGTCTGCGGTGAATGAAGTCTCACAGATACAGTTTACACCTCACTGCTCGTAGCTGGCCAAGAGCTAGCTACGTTGCTAACAGCGGCTAACACAGAGTTGTAACTAATGACACATCACCCATTTTATACCATTCAGTAGCTGTGACTTTACCACGTAATGATGCTATTTTGTCACTATTAGTCTTAGTATTAAAGCGTAAACTGATACTGTTTTGAATGTGAAGAAGCTAACATGACAACCACTCATGAATTAGCTCATTGGTTTACATTCTGTCTTCTCCACTTCCTCAGCATTCAGCATGTGTACGGCGCACAACACCCACCTTTCGACCCACTCCTTCATGCTAAGTAAGTTAAATATACTTTGTCATGGTTGTCAAGGCTCACTGTCGTCGTGTTGGAGTTGTTTGGCTAGTTGTTAACACTTTTGCTTCTCTTAGTTCCTGCTTCCTTTGGGAAACTACACTTGAAACATTAGCTGAAGTTCTTGGCCCTCTTTACTCTCACACAGTTTTAAAAGCTGATATGACAAATGGGTTCATGATGAAATATCGGATGAAAGTATCTCCCCTTATCGTGGAAGATTCTATCAGTTCTCTATTTACATTACTTTTGGACTAATTAACAGATTTAACTGGCATGGATTAGGCCAAAGGCTACCCCCTTTCTCTGCTTATTTGAATTGAGGGTGAATCATTTGTCATCTGTGCGGCTAATGTGTTAATAACCATAATTGCTTGATTGCCAAATGATATGATTATGATAGAGGATGACTTGTGATGATTGGAAATGTATATAAAGTGGTTTTTAACCCAGTATTCTGTTTGACACCTGATGAAGCTGTAAGGCAGTAAGTAACTATAGGCCTTTGATTTAGCACATTGCTGTTTTAAATAAAGAAGTTCGTGAAATTAACTACTAGTTAGAGTTCCAAGGCTACTAGCACCAGCCTAACTTTAATGGGGTTTAATTGGTTTAGTACCTACAAACCTAATAGTTGATCTCCTAAGACCTACTTTGGTAGACTTTATTAACTTGCCTCCTTGGAGTTTATATCGATTTTTCCTATCACAACTGACTAGCAACAAACATTTAGCATTAAAAATAACCAAAAAGATCTTAAAGAGCAGCTAACCAGCCATTCACAGAAGATGGGAAACTGCTGCTGTACTATCCTCTATAGATTGATACTTAACATAACATGTTGCTGTTTTTGGCCACATCCCAATCAGGAATGTGGAAGCAGCTGTTTGGCCATTTGGCAGATGATTAAAGACACCCGCTTATTACATCATAGATTGGGATGTTGAATGTCAATGTATGAAACTATGTGTAATTGGTCTTACGGTGTAACCTTTTCTTGGCTCCTCCTCAGCTATGTCTGAGAAAGTGAACCTACCAGAAAATCTTGTTGGTAGGCAGCCGCTTGGACAGGTTTTAAGGAAATATGTCGGGCTTTAAGCTAGTTTCATTTTAACTTAATTGAAAAGCTTCTAATCACGCCCAGCACAAGTGATTATGTTACGTGATCTCAAGATTTAAGAAGTGAAATTGAAAATGGAAGTTAAGTATCACTGGACCACAGAGAACAGCGCACAGGTCAGTGGTGTGTGACCATATGTGAATAAATGACACTTCCCCATTCCCTCACACACCACATATTCACAGACAGAACAACAGCAGCCTGTTATTCTATAATAATCATTTTTCTTTCTTTAGAATGGTATTTAATCATATGGATCTCCACAGAGGGTTGAGTTTAATTTGCTCGTTCTTTGTCTGGGTATAAATTCAGACTTTCCTTTTAAAGTTGTGTTGGAAGAAAGCTAATGTGGACAAGTTTCCTGCTTTATTATAGTAATGCTTGTCTTTGTAAGAAATCAGAGCAGCACTTTTACTACACAGAGCACTCGTCCCTCCGCTCCCCTCCGCTCCCCTCCTCCCACCTTCCTTTTTCTGCATTGCATGATAAAACAGGAACAGTTTATTTTTGATTGAATTCTTGTTTTTTTTCTGTTACGTTTTTTGTTTCCCGCTGGCAGAGTGAAATGGTTTCCTTGCAGCACAAAGAAAGCAACTCAGATTCAGTCTTGTTAGGTGTTAGAAACCTGCTTTTGATTCAGGTGTTTAAGATGAAGAGTCTGCGTATGTAGAGGTGCTGACTCACACATCTTTATTTGTGTTGTTACAGGTAATACTGTCAATGTCAGTGTATAAAATGTTAATTTATTGTTGAGCTCTTCTCTTTTTTCAAAGGGCTGGTGTGTTTTTATTGCTTTTTGTTTGTGCACTTGTCAATGTTTAAATAATTCACTGCTCATCTCTCTTTTTCCCCCCTTATCCTCATGTCTGTTTATTTACCTTATCACCCTCTCCTTTTCTCTCTTTCTCTGCCTATTTTCCCCCTTTCCTAACCGCCCAACTCCACCACCGTTTGCTGTTTCTCTCAATTTCTCTAATCTTATCCTCTTTCCCTTATCTTCTCTGTTTTCATGGTCACGTCTCTGTTGTACAGCTTAATTAAAGCAGGCAACAAGCCTCCTCCAGCCACACCGGGCAAGCCCAAGAAGGCTACCACCTTCCAGGAGTTTGAGAGCATCACAAGCGATGCCTGGGACGTTGGGGACGATGACGACGAGTTATTGGCCATGGCCGCACAGAACCTTAACATTGAGGTGGTCATGGAGACTGCGAATAAGGTGAATGAGCAGATGCAGTGGCTTGTTAATGAACAGTAAAGCAAGATGATGGTGTCTTTATCTGTGTTTGTGAAAAACTATTTCCAGACCTCATAATCAGGAGCAGTTGTTAGAAATCACAGTTTCTCAAACAAATGTCAGTAAAGGGTTTTTGGAAGGACTGACATTACAAGTTAGGTGATTGTTTAGGTGTCTGTATGATGTGCTGCTGTCATTTTAAGATTGGTGTATGGTGTAGTCACTTATAACTGTAAATTTAAAATCTAAGGGAAAACAGCATGTTGTATTTGTTTTGTATCATTTAGTGTATACTATCTTAAGAAATGAATAAATACATGCAATCTTAAGTTGCCAACTTTGTTTACCAAGTAAAGAGAACTGCACAACTATTTCACATGGATTTCTTTTGTCTGAAATCAGTGAACTCAAAGGCTCATCAGTACTTTACTCTTCTGTCAAATGTCCAGGTGATTGAGAATCACAGCAAGCAGCAGGAGAGACAGAGACTGGATGACACGACAGAGCTGGAACAAAGAGAAGAGGACACGCAGGAGGAGGTGGCAGAAGAAGAGGAGGAGGGCGAGGACGAGGAATATGAAGATGACAGAGTGGAGGAGGGTGATGTTACCAGTCCAGAGGTGTCATTTGCCTCCCAGAGCAGCCCTTACACTGATGGCCGCCTCGTGAAGTCCCACAGCGAAGCTCCAATCGGGTCACCGAAAGGTTAGTGAATGAAAAATTGCTCAGTGTCAACTTTTTTTCTCTCTCACCTGTATAATAAAAGCTAGACTGACTTTTTTTTTAGAGCACCAATCTTGTGGCATAATAACTGTAAATGTACTTGCTTTCAACTGTTAACTGTTAATGCTGTTTCATAAATAAAATAGGTGATTTGTGAATTATTCACTCAAGAAAATAAACATACTCAGGCGTAGCTCGTATCTTGCTCAGTCATACAAGTTAACACACTATATCATGTTTTTTGTATGCATTGTTTACTGTGGCATCACAACTGTTGTGTGCCACCACATTTAAATAATAACACGTTGCAATAGAACCACCCACAGTCCAAACAACAGAAAAATAGGAGGAAAATCTTTGGCAGATGTTATCTCTGAGTGGAGCAGACTGCCTGTGTTGTGCTTTGATTTGCTTTCGGTTTAAGGAGTGTGTACACTTCCGAGAATCGACACAGTCACATACAAAGACTGAAGACATTCAAAATACTAAGAAGTTTTGAAAACTATCCTTGTTACATAAATGAGGTGTCTGTCAATGTTCTTCACATTACATTTTAAAATGATCAGGGCTGCCACTAACAGTTACTTTTATTATGGATTTAATCTGTTGATTACTTTCTCAATTAATCAATAAGTCTATCAAATGTAACAAAATGGTGAAAAATGTCAATCATTATTAACACAGTCAGATTATTATCATAAAGGACTAAAGAAACCAGGAAATATTCATAAATGAGAAGCTGGAACAGGAGAATATGAGCATTTTTTTAAATAAAAAAAAACGACTCAAAAGGATTAATCTATAATTAAAATAGTTGGCAAATCTTTTTCTGTTGATCAACTAATTTATTAGTTCACTTTCCATTACAGCTCAAAATCATATTGCCATTTGGAGAATGGTGGGTAGTTATGTCAAGCTGCTGTTCTGCTGTCTTCTCTCAAAATCACAACGAAAAATAGAGAAACAAAATCTGCTCTGGTTAAGAGCAATTTTCAATCCTTGAGGCATGTGTTCCTGCCCCTTCCTCTGCCCCTTTGCTTTTAGCTTACTGTGCTCTTACACATAACTATCAGATAAAGTGCAACCATCCCTTCTTAGTTTGGGTCTGTTTCCCCTGAGCACGTCCTTTTAATCCACACAACAGCTGCTCTGTGGTCTATTCCACATCTTGCCTCAGTGTTACTGTAAATTACTGTAGTACATTTAAAGATATTTTATCCTCTTCCTTGTAAAAGACATAGAGAGGGAAAGTTGTGAAGAGAGTTTCTTCTGTTGCTTTATAGACTATATCATCATCATCATCGTCTGGCTGACTGTTGGCCTGTCTCATGGGTCTCTGCCTGGTTGTCTGCCATTCGACTTGTTGTTGTGTTTACATATCGATTACGTACGTAGTTCCTCTTATCTCCTCAGAGAAGACACAACATGGGCCTCCATGCTCTGTCATGTCATGTATGGATAAGGAGAGCTGTAAGACGACACCTTCTCTTCTCTTCTCTTCTCTTCTCTTCTCTTCTCTTCTCTTCTCTTCTCTTCTCTTCTCTTCTCTTCTCTTCTCTTCTCTTCTCTTCTCTATTGTACTCTACTCTACTCTACTCTTCTCAATTGTACTCTACTCTATTCTACTCTACTGTACTTTACTCTATTGTGCTGTGCTGTACTGTACTCTACTGTACTGTACTCTATTCTACTGTACTCTACTCTTCGACTACTCTACTCTCCTACTACTTTACTGTACCATACTGTACTATACTCTTCTGCTACTCTACTTGCCTACTACTTTACTCTACTCTACTCTACTCTGCTCAACATTTGCTACCTAATTAGATTAAGCATGGCTTTCATTAGTGAGCCCCGGACTCTCTCAATACATTTACACAGTATATACTCATACTCGGTACTCATTATGCCACAGCTCTGGATCTAAGAGAACAAGTGCCTCACAAACACACTCACACAGAGAAACTGGTGGCCAGTGGGCTCTGTGCAGCCTCTTTCGTCCCTTGAGTGGAAAAAATACCATAATTGTCTGTAATGAGTATTTGGGAGAATGCGTTCTGTTTGTCGGTGCACTTGAATGCGTGTATTTTTCTGACCCTTACTTGTAATGAGAGATGCAGCACACTGTAACAGACAAGTGAACATTACTAACTCTATCTAACTTGGATTTCTTTCTTTTATGGCCCTTTTTAAAAGATGAAAGTTATGAAATGAACTATGAAAAGGTCTTATTGTTAAAATCACAAACACTACAAAGAAACTGCCACTGGTTTTAATAATCTTTAATCCTTATAAGTGCAAATAAAACAGTTGAGAACAGATTGTTGATTTTATTTGTTCTCGTAAAAAACTGAAAAGGATATTAAAAGAGGCAGCATTCCAGTGTTCTGGTACGTGCCGTTTTGCACTGAGTATATTGGCAGTGCTGCTAACAGGGATCTTTTATAAACTTTTGCTTAGCGTTCAAACTGACAGAGTGAGCATCCCTCTCTACACCGAAGTCCCAGCCTCAGCAGCTAGCTTTTTCATAACTTGTCTGTGTGGCGTCTCTGTTTCGTCTGTGCGACTCTCTTTTTTGTGCATCTGAGGGAACATGTGGCCCTCAGCAGACTGAATTAATGTGTTAGTCTACCCATTACGGAGGATTCACAGTTGAATCACAAAGATTTTACAAGGACCGCTGCCATCCTGGAGGCTCATTGCAAAACAAACCACAGTAACTGCATTCATTACCACCAGGCAAAAAAAATAAGATTTGTGAAGCCAAACAAATATTATAGCTACAAGGCAAAAGTCACATTGTTTTTTAAATGTAGGATACTGTGGCATGATGTACATGGTCTTGTCTTTGCCACATTCCATTTGCAATATGGATTACACATTGCGGTATACTTTGAATATTGTTCTATTTTTACTCTCATAACAAGCTACCTAACAAGGCAGCAAGCCAACATGGAAAGTTACAACACATTAATACAGGGAAACAAAAACTGTACAAACTGTTGGACTATCATGTAGATTTGATGTAAACCCACTTTGCTTTCCTATCACAAGTGTCCTGAGTGCACTTCACATAGTTTAGGGATGTTGATGTTGGTCTGTTGGCTGGTCGATCCATCCCTTTTCAAAGTGTTCAGTATTCAGTGAAACATGTCATTATTGACTTAATGGACTAACCCAAGATTTGGTGGCGACAGTCATGTTCCACTCATGATGAATTGTAATCATTTGAGTGATCTCCTGACTTTTTTTATTTATTGCCTCAGCAAGTCAATTTTTGGTTTATGACCAAATAGCTGCAAAACTTATGACTACTGACTAAACTTAGTGTCATGAACTGGCTCAGAGTTCAGATAAAGAAGGAAGAGAACACACGTAATATAAAAAAAGACCTGTTACTGGTGGGAGAGAGAGAAAGACAGACTGAGCAGGCCATCTTTTAAAAAGCCCACAGCACAGGTGAACTGCTTCTGGCTGATGACATCCACTTTGCTTGGTTGCTTCCTGAAAAGAGGAGGAGGAGAAAAAGGGTAAACAAACAGGCCAGGAAGGTTAATACAGAAGT
Source organism: Scomber scombrus (assembly GCF_963691925.1). Lineage (NCBI taxonomy): Eukaryota > Metazoa > Chordata > Actinopteri > Scombriformes > Scombridae > Scomber > Scomber scombrus. The sequence goes on from NC_084991.1 coordinate 8,614,427, forward strand.
GGTCATCACACTAGCAATGGTCTGTGTGCTAAAACGCTAAACTAAGATGGTTGTGAACATTGTAAACATTGGACCTTCTAAACATCATCATGTTAGTATTTCTAGCTTTAAGATGGGCAAATTTATATGTTTAGATACAAAATGTATCACACTGTCTAAACACAGAACCCTCGCTCCCCAGCTATGGGTGTTTACATTTATTGACAGATGTTCTCATCAGTTTGGAAAAAGCTATAAACCCACAAGATCATGTGCTGCATCATCTGTAAGCCCTGTGTTTGTTGTCGGTGTGTTTATGTAACCTTTTTCCCCTCTCTCATCTCTTTATCCTGCCACCAGATGCAGCAAGCGAGCACGCAGCCCTCCACAGACAGCGGTCCCTGCCCCACCGGCCGCCTGTCATCCCGCTAGTGGCTCGCATGGCCGACCAGAACACATCTGGCACCCCGGCCATGACCGAGAGGGAAGCATCCCGTCTGGATAAGTTCAAACAGTTGTTGGCTGGGCCGAACACAGACCTAGGTAAGAGATCCTCATCCAGTAGCGTCCACATAACTGTTAGTATGTGTTACAGTATGTGCTCTTTCACAGTCCATTTGTCGCACCGTCGCTGTGTCACGCTACGTCTTTCAGCTTTTGTCCAGTTTTGCCATTTTCTTAGTTTTTTTCCCCCCTCTAAGCTCATTCATTCATTCGTTCATTTTCCTTGCGCTTTTTTTTATTTCTCACTCTTAGTTTGCTCGCTCTCAGTCTGCCAGCTGTGCTGCGCTTTTAACGATGCTGCGAGGGGGAAAGTCATCCAGCCATCTGGACATGCAGATTACGAGGGGAAAAAATACCACCAACAACAAAAGCAAATGACAGGCCTTTGTTCTAAGCAAACGACAGGCCTTTATTGTTTATCCAACCCCAGAGACTTTGTTTCCTACCACTCGCACCCCAGTGGCCATGAAATCCTCGCAGACCCCCTCTCAGCAGTTGACTTTGTGTCCTCTGAAACTAACTTTCGGCGGCTGCCATGCACCAACAAGTGTATAAATGTTAAGATCCAGCTAGTGACCTATAATGTATAATTTATAGAAAGGATGTTCTGTGGTGAAGTGCTTATGCTCACTGATACAGAGCATTAACTGTCAAGAATCTATAGAGTTATATGTAGCCGTTAAAGCTAAGCTTGCATGTCAGGAAGGTGTAAAAGCAATTATTTTTGAAGTCTGACATCTGGTTATACCACAGCAACATCTGTAGTTACACCCAGGTCTCTATAGAAACAAACATATAGAGGAAAGGGCTGTCAAAGTCACACATTATATAATTAAACAACTGGTGAACCTATAATGTTGGTACATCATTCATGATGACATTTCATTTAAAATAAAAAATAAAAACTAAATATTTTGATGTAAGGTGAAATCTGTAGTTCAATATTTAGTTGCTTGAGCTATGAACATTAATTATCATTATCGGTTATTGCTATTATAATTTATGCCAAATTAAATCTTGTAACACCAGTTAACTGCCTTAATGATGCTGTAAACATACAGGTAAAGACTATATTTTTATCTGTGTCCTCTTATTAAATTAGCAGTAATAGTTTTTTTGAGTTTATTCTCAAGCTTGAGTCCCTGAATTCTAAGAAAATTTGTGACCAAAGAAAAATATTTCTTAAATTTGTACTTGTTAGCTTTATCCCCTGACCTTGGTTAGTCAGTTAAGTTAAAAGCACAGAATTACTCCTGAAAAAATATCAGCTTTGTGCGTATTGGTGGATCGTGCACTGTTGAACTCTTTGAAAGAATCTCTGCAAGAAGCCCCTTTTCTTTCTATATGCTCTGTGTGAAGACTTAAAATGTACAGCTCATGTCCTTGAGTAGTCTTTGTGTGGTTATGTTGCTCTGATCGTGTATACACTGTGTGTGTGTGTGTGTGTGTGTGTTTTGAGCGTGCTTGACAAAAGGGGAGCATGAGGAGAAGAAGAAGAGCGCCTGAAGAGAATCAGAAAAAGTGCTGTGTTTAGCAAATAATGGCTTATGTGCCTAAATACCGTGAATATGCTAAATAGCAGAAGAGTGTGTCTGAAATATTTCAACGCAGAAAAGACACAGTTTAAATACCAAAGCCTCCATTCTCAAATGTTGGCTGTGGCCTTTATTTACCTTTTTACTGAAGAGACTAGCAGGCATTTATTTCAGGCAGGCTATTATTAGTGATGGGCCTTTTATTGAGATTTGCTCTTTTTTATAAGTATATGTGGTTTGAATCTCCTCAGTTTTATTTATCTGCTCTTGTTTTTGGGGTAATTTGTTAAAAGTGCAGCACCTTCTCCATCTGTTTCACATTAAAAGGCTCTGTGTTTTTAGAAAGCATTGATTGTGAAATATTTGCAGTAAAGTTTGATTGAGTTTAAAAAAATTCAATATCAAGCGAAAACAAGATATTAGCTGATAGTCATTAGTATTTTAAAAATGTTTGATATTTGGTGACCAAGCAGATATGTTTTACAACTGAGTAGTTGTACATAGTTTTGGCATTTCTGTAATGACATGTCTCATTAATTATTGTCCTACATGTATGACAATATAAAAACTTAAATATCAGCATTTCACTGAAATAGTTGATTTATTTGTCAGGCTGTTGGGCAGAAAGTTCACTTCAATTATGTGTTTAAACTGAGTTCTTAAACATTCCCTGAGGAATTTCTCAGAACATTTGTGTTATTATAGTTGATTTTTGATGCCACCAGTAGATTATCTCGTCTAATATGATAGCCTGCATTTGCAGTTCCTATGATATCGGCAGACATAGCTGATTGATTTCCAATTTGAGTACAGTTGTGCGAGTTTGTACCCCTGGTTTTACTTTGCCACAGCTGTACCTGACACATGTAGATTGCTTTGAGGTACACACACTTGGAGCATTGGCTAAGATCCTAAAATGTAAACACTGGCTCTCATTAAGTTTGAATGGCCTTAGTCAGCACAGCAGTTCACCTCTACGTGTGATCCCCCTTGAAAACTTTTCAAACAAAACAAACTGGTTCACAGGTCATCAGCGCTGGTCAACGGTGGTTGGGGACTGCTCGGGCAGAGTGTATCCTGTACATCACCAGAGTGTCTTGAGATGTCAGCCCCCATTAGGGCCTGCCAGGCATCACAAGCCCGCTGTCTAAATTTAGTTTAGTCTCAGCGCCGTGATTAGATAGCCCCGAACGGGCGAGCCACGCTGCCGGCTGCTGGCAGTATGAAAGATGAACTTCATTCACGGGACATAATTAAGTGAAGGGATGTGAGGGTGGGGTGAGATGGGGTGTGGGTGTGTGTGCGGGGGGGGGGGGGTGATATGGCAATGGAGAGGGATGGGGGCAGATAAGATAAGATAAGATGAAACTTTAATGATCCCTGTGGGGAAATTGGGTCATTGCAGCAAAGAATAGAGATATAGATGAGAATCTAAAAAAAAAAGAAAAAAGAAATCGTCTGAAGGAATTTGAGCTTAATGTAACAAAATATTTCTGGGACAAAAGTAAATAATATCACTGCTTGCTTGTGAGTATGAGTTGACCTTGCTTTGCAGAGTCGCTCTGCTTCGAGCGTGAAAATATGTGAGTTTGAAATACTGATTAGATTATTTCCACTTAAAGTGAGTGAATGGAAGTTAGAGAGCGCCTTTATCTTTCTGCCCTGTGACGTATTTCCCAGTGTAACAGAATATTTGAACGGTGTTCAGTTACACGAGCGGTTTAAATCAAATCCTTTGCTTTTGATTGGAACACTAAAAAGTGTGCGGGGTTAAGAGTTTAGTGCGATACAGAGCTACAGAGAGAAACAAATCTACAGAAGACTATTGGCTCCACACACTCCTCTCACACCTGTTGTTAGATCAGGAGGAAGATGAAGGAGAGATGAATGAATTAGACCTCTGCCACATTGTTTTGGAAATGAAAACACTGATACCCAAACACACATCTCTTCAAGAATTTTGAAGTGCGTAGGATGAGTCATCAAACATTTGGAAGGGTTTTACAGGAAGAGAAAAGACAGGGAATTGATGTAAAAAATCCTCTGATACTGATTTTATTTTTTACATTAATGATCAATTAACACAGGGACAGTGGAGTAAAACTGACTAAATGTATTTTTCATTTCATGGGGCCTTTTTAAAATAAACATTTCAGCCTTTTATATACTCCCAGATTTTTGATGTTTTCACAGAGAATAGGAGAAAAAGGAAGATGATGGACATGATGGATGAAACTCCTCGTCCTTAAAGGGAGGTCATCGTCCCTGTTTGCGGCAGGGTGGGAAATTAACTTTTTAAAATGTGAACATCTACCAGCCACTGACAGATAAATGTTCATATTTAACCAGCATTCGGCGGGTGCTAATTCCCCCAACCCTCGGTCTGTGACACATTTAAATTCTCACACACACACAGACAAACACATTAACAGACGCTGTCAGTGGGGAAGTCGCCCCCTTGTGTAAAAGAGAAACTCGACCGAACGTCCTTGAGCTCGAAGGAGGGGCGCCGGGGATGATCCATCGGCTGGTTCCTCACTTGAATGGTGTAATTAATTGCGGAGGCGGCGATGTTTTTGGGACAAGCCCCCCGACATGTCAGGGCCGCCTGTCTCTGGAGTCCACAGGTGTGTTGGTCAGTGTGTGAAAATGTTGGATTTTTCAAAAAAAAAAAAAATCAATGGATAACATTACAGCTAACTCGGTTTTAGTGTTACAGCCTGGCTAATCTAGTCAGGGATTGCAGCAGAGAGCACTGAGCAGTATAAAGTTTTTCTCATGCCCCGAGTCATATTATGAAACTTTGCCAAACTGCTAGTTTGAAGAATATTGTATTGAATTGAGAGGGATGATGGTAAAAAAAAGACACTTTTTTTTACCAATTTTCTAACTTTTTTTCCTCAACTGTCAGTTTCTTCTTCTCTGCCCAAATTGCTTTTATGATATCCTTTGCATTCCTATCCTTCACATGCATGTCAGCTCCTTTCTCTCTCTCGATCTCTCTCCCTCCCTCTCTCTCACACTCTCTCTCTCCCTCTCCCTTTTTTCATCGAACCCAGCGACAGGTTGTGACAGCGGTCTGTTTAGCATGTAAGGTCATGTAGAGGGTGGTGACCTGTGCGTGTGCGGGAGCGGGGCTGATTGATGTCAGTTTGATCTGAGCTAATTATTCCCGGTGTCCTGAGGCGAGCGTGTCTGTCGTGTGAACCTGAACGCAGCACCCACCGTACGCACGGTATGGAGCGAGCTATTTTAGCTGAAACTGAGGGGGGGAAAAGAGGAACTCGTATAGCCAGCCCTCTCATGAGTTTCACTTCTTCTTCCTATAACTGAGAATTTAGTGAGATTGGAAGAATATGCCTGAATATTTTGCTAATTGCTAGACTTTCCTGCATAACTTGACACAATTCAAAACAGCTCTTACGAGTCCAGGTAAAATTAAACCATGATGGACCAAATTTTCTACCAAATCACGAGGCTAAACTGCTTCACAAATGCAGTGGCAGGTGCTCTGTCATGTTTTTTAGTTTTTAAATGTTTGTGTGTGTGTGTGTGTGTGTGTGTGTGTGTGTGTGTGTGTGTGTGTGTGTGTGTGTGTGTGTGTGTGTGTGTGTGTGTGTGTGTGTGTGTGTGTGTGTGTGTGTGTGTGTGTGTGTGTGTGTGTGTGTGTGTGTGTGTGTGTGTGTGTGTGTTTTCAAGTGGCTATAAGTCACAAGGCTGGATTTGACAGACTGTGTGCATAGCTTTTCTTTTTTCTTCTTCTTTTTAATAGATTTTAAGACCCAGAGCTGGCATCTGACATCAAGCAGTTATTGCTGGTTGGCAGAAATACTGCTGTTGCTATGGCAATGCTCCTTTCTCCTCTTCTCTTTCCTGGCAATTTATCCTTACTCTATCTTTTACTTCCTCTTTTCATCATATCCTTTCCTTGTTTGTATCATCTCTCCTTTTTTTTCCTGACTTCAACTTACAGATGTACAAAACAGACACACAAAAAATGCCCATATGAACGTACACACGTTTCCTTTCATTGCGTTGCTGCCTGTCGGTGTGTCTCTACCCTCTATTGGGGGTGCTGCAGCTCTTTGTTACACCTCCAACGCTACAGCAGGCTCCCCCCCTCCAACCCCCCTCAACTGCCGTCACCTTCACTGCAGCAACTACGGTCGGGAGGCTTGCTACTTTATGCCACTGTCGCTCGACTCACACTGTCGCGCCGCAATCCGCAATCCTGTTACACAGCAGCCACCATATGATAGGCTTACCATCAGCACTGTTTGCAAAGTTAATAGGCGCCATCAAAAGTGGGGAGAGGCAATGTAATTCAATTTAACTTTGTCCTAATGCCTGGTTCCAAGGCATAGTCCATATGTGACAATTACAGTGGTGTCTGTCACAAGTTTAACAGCGAAGAAGAAGAGATAATAAAGCTTTAGACTGTAAAGAAAGAGAAATACGGCAACCTTACCAAAACAAAGGTTTTTTTTTTTTTGGAAGGTTTCTCTCATTTAAAACCTCAGCAGCATCTATTTGATTAAAATTTAACTCCACTGTGCGCTCCAGCATGGTAACTATCCAAATGGTCAGGGGCATATGTATGTGTGCACACCATGAATGTTCATGTGCGCATGCTGCCTCCTAGCATGTCCCCGGGCAAAACACCTGACTTAATAAGGTTCGTCCAACCACCAGCTGTCTCCTGTGTCAGTAGTCTCCTGGATCGTCTGGCTTAGTTTATTCATATGTTACACCATGTGGTCTTCGGTGTGAATTTTTCATCCTCTCCTTTTTCCAAAGAGAAGCTTGACTGAACACACTTTCAGCCCTTATAGTTCACACCTGTGCTCCGCTGGCCACGGGGAAGCGGAGAATTGCACGGAATGTGCACGGAAGACATCTCACGCCCAGAGCAGGAACAGTTTCAGTATAATCCTACAATTCGTTATCTACTTTTAGAGATTTATTAAATCAAGGTTTTAGAAAAGAATGACACTTCCATCCAATTAGGTATCACCAGAGGTTTATTTGTAGAAATAAATTTGCTTAAGTCTGCTTACAAGCTAGAACAATGTTGTACATTTTTTACATGATTAAAAAGCACAGCTTGATAACATGAAAGCTAATAATACCAGTTTCTATACCAGTGCTGCTTCACCCAGCAAACAGATAAGTACGCTGGAACCCTGGTATTGTTACGCTGTCGTAGAAGTAAGACCAGATACGAAATAGTTAATAAAAAGCATTACGGTTCCACATTGTGTCTCATCACAATAAACGACTCAAACTTTAAACCAACTCGAAATCGAAATAGCCTGTTAACTTTACTAGACTGTTAAAGTGCAGGGACTATTATAAGCAACAAAAAAACACTTTCACCATCTTTTAGTTCAAGAAACAAATTATTAAGCTACTATTGATGATTTAAAAGCTTCAGGAGAATTTGGAGGGGGGAATTGAGCAGAATTAGTGACAAAGTGGGGAACAGGTTTCAGACTTTGTGTTACAGCCTCCCTATTACCTTTTTGTTTTCACTGAAATCAACAACAGCCTGTTGCACTGCAGTAGCTTATCCTTTGAATCTGCACCGCTTTCATGGAGCATATTAATTAGTTGTTTTTTAACATTTCCTCCCAAATCAAAATAAATATTACTTAAAAAAAAAAAAAAAAAAGTAAAGTAAAAAACACAACTGAATTCTGAAATGTCTGCATATCCTCTCATAAAGCTAAAAAAATACTATCACCAAGTCAGATATTTTTGAACCTTCATCTAAATCACTTAAAGGCAAGGTAAGCTTCAGGGAATTGACTATTCAAGTCCTTGTTATAGCACACAAAAGAACACATACACGCACATACTTCCTCACACCTGTACACTCATCTATGCTCGGTGTCCTCTCCCAGCCATCTGGGCCATCCATCAGGTCTCCTGAGCAGGTATAATCCAGAGGGAAGTATCTTTTTACAAGAGTCCCATTAGTTTACGGGCAGTCTGCTCCCTGGCGCCATCACTTTGTCCTTTAGATGAGTTAGACCATTCAGGACTCTCTCACGGCATTCAAGGTTTATGGGAGGAGAGCTTAACTTTTTAATACAGCGCATGATAAAGGTGTCCGTCCTTATAGTATTGTTTTTCTGACCTCAGTCGCAAAATAGCGTTGGATGACACCGGGACATAAGAGATGGCATTTACCTGCTTTTCATCATAGCAATTTTATCTAAGATAGGTGCTTTGGATGATGCTACTTGCACACATTGTAACAGAGTAGAATATACCTGTAAGTGCTCTGACTTTTCAGTGTACTGTGGAAAAGCCTTTGTTCTAATTTCATACATGAAGATACACAGATGCTTTTTAAAGACAAAGAAAAAGCTGGTAATTAAAGTTGAGGCTGTGCTTGTCTTTCAGTTTGATAGTACAGTAATGTGAAGTATACACCACTGTATTTAAAGCAACTGATTACTAATAACTATACTACTGACATTTTGGACCTTAGTGCCACAATCCTGATGTTGCATTTGCTGAGGCAGCTCCTGTTGCAGAATATAAACCCCTTTTATTTTAACCCCTATTTTTTTTGTGGTGGGTGCGCGTCGTATTCATGTGCGCGCCAGCTGCCTAGAACCTTGCGAAGTTTTGCCCCAGTGGGCGCGCTCCGTCTGAATGATGCCTGAATAGTGCATGGCTCTGGCCTGCCAACCGTCTTCACTCCTGCTCCCATCAGCTCCCTGCTCAGCCAGCACTGACTGACAGCACCCCCCCCCCCCAACCCCACCCCCTCTCGCTGTCTTACTGGCCTTCATACAGAACCATGGGCACAGGGCAGGTGGACTGACTGACACGCAAGCAGACAGACAGACAGACATGGAAGGTGCAGATACAGAAACTTCATACATAATCATACATATACACACTCCCATACTTCATTTGATTTGAAGCAATGACCTTGCCTCTCAGGAGCGAAACATTCCTTTATGAATGCATGCATGATTCCAGTAGTGTTACTTAATGGTACTCTTGGGTTTTTGTGTATGAGATTAAGACCCTAAATACTTAGATCCGGCCCCTATTTAGGCCCTCGCCTTCGAAAATGTTGTTTTGCAGCCAAAATGTTAAAGAAATGTTCCTGACCCAAATGTAAGTGGTCCAAATCCCCATGCAGCCTGAGAGAATCTGGGCCAGAGAGGTGAATAAGACACATTCTTCTCCTCCCTCAGCAAGTACAGTGGAGGTGGCCTTTATCAAGACACCCAACCCCATCTGCTTCACAGGAGATGCTGTCGGCAAAGGTACCCGATCGGCCTGCACCTTGAGACTCCGCCATGTATACATTTGACGCGACCTTCCCTCTTATTCTAACTACTCTCAAGCGTCTGACGCGTAATACTTTTTGATTATCCTTGCCGGTTAAATGAATGAAACACAAAACGTGATATTTAGTTATATTTTGCCCTCTGAATGTTGCGAGAGTCATTGAGCATTCATTAGCTGTGAGGGTCCCATATCAGAGCAGCTGTTGTGGGTGTTCAACAGAAGGTACACGGTGTCCTAATCACCCCCTGTGGTCCCTAGCTTAACTCCAGCCAAGACAAAGTGCACCCCTGTAAGTTCATGCATAATGGAGTGCAATAGTCGAGAACACAGAGGAAGACTCGCAGCAGCCGTCCTTGAGTCGCTCGATGCAGACGTTACAGGTGGTTTTTTTTTTCATGCCGGTGAGGAATACCGCTTCCTCCGGGGTTTGGTCTGTACATCGGAACACCCGAGCTTAGCGTCTGCCAGCATGCCAAACAGCCACAGCACTGATCGCACTAATTCCAAAGCATGTATATAATAATGTGATGTTTTATGGGTCCCAATAGAGAAATTCTGTCTTCACTGGGGCCTGCTTGCATTTCTATATGTATACTTGGAAATGATTTCCTGTAGGGTGAATTGGCTGCAAAATTGAGTTTTAACCTTAGTGAGTTGCCTCTACACCTGTTAAAGGAGGTTGTTTTTTTTTTTGTCTTTTTTTATTTGTACAGACGAAGGATATGTAAAAGAGGGGGGGGGGGGTATATAACAAATTTGTCATGTTTGCATTGTTAACTTTGTTCACCGGGACTGACAGGGACAGCTAGTCCCTCGCCGCCTCCAGGACAGTAGCAGAAACTTTTTTTTTTCTTTTTCCCCCCACATTGTGACAAGTGCCCGCTGAGCAAAAACAACAGATTAATTTTCAAAATGTCATGAAATGCCTTTAATTTATTCCAGCGGAGCTCAGGCCTGGCTGTCTCCTTCATACACACACACACACACACACACACACACACACACACACACACACACACACACACACACACACACACACACACACACACACACACACACACACACACACACTCACTCTCACACACACGAGAGATGCCCTAGAGAGTCAGATATGTTTTCTGAGAGATGAGCTAGCCTCACACTAATGAAACGACATCTGCAATTTAGCCTGTACGTCAACTGTGCTCATGTCGCCTTCTCTGTCTCGGCACAATGTGGGAAATGAATTTTTCCTCCTCAGAAAATGATTTCTCCGGAATTGCAGCGGAGATGAGTGCGGCTATAGAGCAAAGCATTTAGGAAATGGAGCGGTATAGACATATTCCCATGTGAGTGTATTTGCATTAGAATTAAGCATCACTACAGAGTGTATTTCACAGATGGATGATATATTTCCTTCTGCAGATCTCCTCCCAAATCAGCCTTTAAGGCAAGGACTAATTAAAATGTGTGAAACTGGAAGAATATGATGAAGAATTCTTTCCTAGTAGACCTTTGTCCTTTTGATATACTGTACCAGCGCAGTGCATCAATACTCTGACAGTCATGCTGTGGGTCCATAAGTCATCCAGACTCACGTTGGGGCGAAATGTGAATTTGGATTCTGTGGCGGTCCGGCTCACTGCTGGAGAGCGTTTGGAAAGCAGCTATTTGCAGGAGGGGAGCGGAGGCTGTGTCTGCGGTTTTTCATCGATAAGATACATGAATCTTACCAGGCACATCTGTTTGTTCTGCCGGCCGCACGGTGCCAAGTAAATATTCGCCCCTTACCCTTTCTGCTCACTCACACATGCCCACACATGTATGCTCGCGCAGATGCCCCTTCAACACGCGCATTCTTTCTTCAACTGCAACGGTTAAGTGCTTGACCAGAGGGGACGACGCTTTGTGGAGATCACTGCGGCATCAGGATGTGAAGACCATTAGCCAACTTGTGCTTCACACCCCCCTTTCACCCCTCCTCTCCGTGCCCCCTATGGTGAGATTAATGCCAGGTGGGGGAAATATAACATAGTTTAATTAAGCCCGGGCCCACAAGATTCATGGACTCATTTCTTTGTCTGACAGTGCAAATGAAGGTTCAAAGGGTGCTGGGCAAGAGGAGAGACACCGTTGACTTGCTGTTAGGAGCATAATGAATGTCGAGCCGCACACAGGATAACGATTTCACCCTTAAACACTCAGACTTAGTAGTTTCTACACAACTTCACTGCGGCTGACCCGCCCCACATAAGGGTTGCAGAAAGCGAACGACACGTTCAGACATATTTAACGAAGACACGCACACGTGAGATTCAAAGTTGTAAAAAAAGTCACCCAGGCGATAATGGGGATCTGTGAAAGTTTATGCTACTTTCTAAAATTAATGCAAGTGTCCTTTTGACTTGCAGTAGTGCTAATCAATAGGCAGAGATCCTGAATCTGTCTTTCATCAGCTTGCAAAATGGGACATACCCTCACAAACTACACTGTAACTAGCACCGGCTGTAATTGCAGCACAGAGCAGGACCGCAATGCCAATTAAGTTTGCTTGTACTGGCCATTATAGTATTATGCTATGTCAGTTACGTGAGATATTGTATTAGAAAAGGAGTTGCCTGACAAAACAGACCAAAAAAAACAGCAGTTAATGAACTCATTTGTAAAGCACCACTGAACAACGGTACTTTTTCTTTCTAGTGATGAGAACATACAGTGAAAGCTTGTATGCCTAAGAGCTACTGTTAAAGAGGGAAGCAAAACTCACACCGTAACTTTGTAGCATTTCTCTGCAGTTCCTCACATGTTGCCTTTCATTTGTAGTCCCGAGGAGAGGAAATGGAGCAAGGAGACACGGATAGAATCGGATAAAAACCTGCAGCACCTTTCATTTGTAATTTTTTATTGTCTGTGTCACATCTGAGAGAGAGTTTTTTTTTTTTTGTATCTGTTTTTGAATGCGACTCGCCACTGCACAGGTAGCCTTGGGGTAATCGAAACCTTCCCACACCGCCTGGACTCTGACTCCCTCCAAACCAACAGAGCCAGGCTGTGCACTAGATCACTGTATTGAATATCTATATAATTATAGTCAGAGGGGACAAGGTAAAGGGGGGAAATTTTAAGTGGAAGATGCACCGGAGCTATAGTGAATAAATAGCTACTCCCATCAGCTGAACAAGCTCTAATGCGTACACTCAATTTAGCCAATGGACTTAGCCATTGCTGTTTATCTGATTGCTATTTCCTATTCTGCTATCTGTCACTGACTCTCCGTTGCATTTGCCTTGAAGAACAGGCAAGGCAGAGTCATTTGGCAGCGCTAATCAATACCGTTCACTCTGCGCGAAGGGCTTATCAATTTCCAGCCAGCGCCTTGTATAAGTGTCCAGGAAGAATTTGGCTTATTCGTTTGTTTTTTTTTCTTCTTTTTTTCTTTTTTTTCTCAACCCAGAAAAGTATGTTAAGAGAATGCCATTTAATTTGCTCTGAAATCAATTTCCCCCCTTTCCCTTCACTCTCAGAACGCAGGTAAAAAAACAGTGGCAGTGCAATTACAAGTGAAGAGATTTCCACTGCGTTTTCACGTTGGTCTCAGTTCGGCTCAGGCAACTTGTATTGGTGAATGCTAATGGCTGTTTGTAGACTCGCAGGGTCCGGGGCAGAGGGAGATCTATTTGTGAATAATGGATGAGTTAATGCTAGTGAGAAACCATTCAGGAACCTCCTTGCTTTTTAAAAAAACCAAACCAAAACAAAAAAACCCAGCTCCAGACAAACACACAGTCATATATCTTGAATATCCTAAGCTGCCTGTTCCCTGTAGACAAGGTCACTTGATGATTTCACTTGGCTTTCAGGGCAGGTATTTTGATGAAGAATAAAATGTTTTATGTATTCTACAGTTTCATTATTTCTGTGGATCTGATGCCAGTTTCTTCTTGTTAGGTTTAATTGTTTTCAACTTGTATGGCTCGGTATTAGGTCATAACACAAAAGAAGTCCAAAGGTGGGTCAAAACCAGACAAATAATGCATTAATGATCCGGAGGTAGACATCAAAGATCAGGTAAAGGTTGCGCCTTGAGCAAAACTGTCACCAATACAAACAATAGCATAAGCTCCAGTTACAAACATGATCTTTTTATGGTGAAGGGAAAATTTATATCCTACACCTTTATTGTAGTTTGGTTATTATATTCCATTCACTGAGACTAGGGTGAAATAGGAGACTGTTTTTCCCCTTTGGATTCTTAATCAGAAGTGCTGCTGTTGTGTATGCGTAGCCCACTTTGCCAGGATCCGTATTTGCACACAGCAGCAGTGAAATAACTTAAAAGTATTTCAGAAGTGTTGCAGATAGGTTTATTCATGTTCATCGAGCCATTTGCGCGATAATTTCCAGGAGCTTTTGAAACCAGAAGGACTCTGGAGGTGCAGATAGCTGTAGTTGTAATGAATGTCAAAAGAATAAAAGGCCTCAACACAGTCAGGGGGTTTTGGCCCTCCCCCCCAGAAATTTGATTTTATTCAACAAAGAAGTTTGCATTTTCACATCATTTTGGAACCTAAAATATTTATGAGGGATAAAAAACAAACTCTGGTTGTAGTTTTTCACAGTACACTCCGACACCAGCAAGAAGAAAAGTAAAACAAATATGCTCACTGATGAAGTAAACACTGTGTCCTGAAGTCATCCACATTCAGGACACAATTAGAATTGATTCATATTTTAAATGTAACTAATATTTCCAGGGCAGCAGCAGTAATGTTTACAAGTGCATAGTCACTATATAAAGTCAATAAAATCTCACTGGAAACAAACATAACATGGCAATAAAATACATAATATATCTGACATGAAAAATACTGAGTAAAGTTTAGAAAAGAATGAAGATGGAGAACACAGACAGTCAGTTTCAATCATTCCTCCTGTCCTCTTTCCTCCTCCCTCTGCTGCTGATGCGATTGACTGCCTGCAGGTACAGCTGGTAGAGGGAGGAGCTACTTTGTCTTAGCCTGTAGCTAACTTTACAAGAATTTGACACATTTTAAGGTATGTGGCAAATGAAGCTAAACAATTAGGCGACACACAGCCAAGCACTGACACAGAGAGCAGAGGAGAGGACATTGAGGAGAGGCTGCAGCAATGATCCTAATCCCCATTCGCTCACCACTGTGCTCCAGTCAGCTGCTTGAAGTGTGCATAGTTTGCATTCATTGTGATTATTATGTACACTGGGAAATTTCAGCAGTGGCGTTCATAATTAACTGTTGAAAGCCTATATGGGAGAACACTGCAAGATCCAAGTTGCTAGATCCCACAAGACAATGTATTTTCTCTTGAGCTGCTCTCCATCCTCACCCCACATCTTCCTTCCCCTATTATTATCCAGGTGTGTGTCAGAGATGGAAAGAGAGAGTGTTATAAGTTGGACCTAATATGTACCGTTAAGCCATATTTTCTGGGTCTTCATGGACCCAAAGGGAACTACTCTCCGCCAATTCAATGTTCAATTTGCACCTCTCCATCAGATTTATTCTACCTTATAGCCTCCTGGCTCTCCCACCTGGCCAGGGGAGAATGTAGTTAATAATCCACTTCTAACCCCATCAGATAATTTCAGCAAAGAGAGAAGGAGAGGCAAGATAGGAAATCTGGACACTGAGGACATCCCGGGTTAGTTGGTCGGCTGATTGATTTATTGATTATTTGATTTAGCTGTTCGAGGATGACTTAAAGATCCCATAATGATTTGATGAAAATTGTTCTTAAGGGGTCTATTTAAAGTCATGGTAATTGATTTCTTGTACCACAGTGAGTCTTTACGTGTTAGCATACAGGAGAGGTCGTGACGTCAGCGTTTGGGTTGCTGTCACTGCTGATAACAGATGGGAAAATCATTTATGCAGTGTGTGTTTACTGATAAAAAAATACAAATTGTTGTTGTGGTAATTTTAGTGTTTATTGTGCCATCAGCTCAGTAACTGATAATGAACACATGTACACAGTGGATCACAGCTGCATTGAAGGTGGAGAAAGCTGCTTTTATCTGAGGCTGAAACAGAGACAGTGTCTTTCAAGAAAATCTACATTTTTAAATGTTTTCAGTGTGCTTCATCTTACTTCAGTCATATCCAGCTGGAAATATGTGTTAACTATCAGTGATTTTGATTTAATATGATCTATTAAATTTAATATTTTCACTGCTGGATGAAAGGAAATCTGTGAGACAATACATGGATTAACTGACTAACATGTTTCAGGCTTTTGTCTCGCTTCTGTCTCAGTCTCTTAGAGTGTGGTTTTACTGGATTTCTTGGGGATTTTGAAATCGATATTTGATAAATAAACACTTTCAGAGGGGTCCCTGAACTTTGTTATTTAATGATTATGACCAGAATGTGAAGTAGGGATGTCCCGATCCAGCTTTTTGCACTTCCGATCCGATACCGATATTGTAGCTTTTAGCATAGGCCGATACCGATACCGGCCGATCCAAGCATGTATTAAAGATTAAAGATATTTACTTATTTTGTTGTTATACTCATGTTGAAAAGGGTTTTACTCTTAAGAACAACTAGCCAACTTAATTAGGTTAGTTTGAATAATCCACAATGGTTGGTAATGAGAAGCTGACCTGTTTATTCTTAACAGGGTTAAATAAACACAAAATAGACAAAATAATAAATAGTCAATTAACCACACAAACTGAATTGGCATCAGTGCTCTGCTCTTGAACAACAAGAGTGTAAACCAAGGCTTAAAAAGCCATCAGTGCAAACAATATTGTAAACTGTATTAAAAAAGCAAAACACACAAAAAAGCTGAGTAGAAAATAAATAGTGGGATGCTGGACAGGTCGCTAGGTGTGCTGAAAAACGCGGACCGGATTTGGGGGGGAAAGCTGAAAAAAACTGGAATGGATTACCTACAGCGGTGCGCTGGAAAACACGGACAGTTTTGAAAACAAACTGGATCGGGAGTCCGGATCGGGATTTTCCCGTGCAGGCCGATCCGATATTGATATGCATTTTTTGCTAATATCGGCGGCCGATCCGATCCAAATATCGGATCGGGACATCCCTAATGTGAAGTGAGGGAGACATTTTACAGTGATGATAGTTTGAATCAAGAAGAAGCCAATAGCTGTTAACCCCCTAACTGTTGAACTGAACAGCTAAATCTTAGTCATAAATATGTTAATTAAATAAATAAATGAATCTGGATCACTGAACATCAAACTCAAAATAGTCAATACGTAAATTAATACTCTTGTCGACCCGGTTCTGTATCAATATTCTTATCAGTTTTTTCATTATTCATTTTCTTTTAATTATCTTTTCTTTTTTTTTTTGATGAATAATTGAAAACGGTATTAGAATTGATTTATGCTTTAAATACAACTACATACTGTTTCTAGCTCGGCAATACTAATGTTCACATTAGCAAAGTCACCATACAAACTCAATAATATCTTGCTTTAAATAAAGTTAACATGAAATAAATAATATTTCTGACTTGAAAATACTGATTGAGAAAGAATGAGGATGAAGAACACTCCTCTTTCTGCTGCTGGTAGAGGGAGGGGCTACTTTGTCCCAGCCAGTAGCTAACTTTACTAGACTCTGCCACATATTAAGATTTGTGGTAAATGAAGCTAAACTGTTAGGCTGTATACAGACCACTTTCAGTTTAGCTCGTTTGTTACAATTCGTTAATAGCTTAACAAGCACTGTGGTTGTGTTAAACATACCAGTGGTGGATGAGAGACTGTGGGCAAAGCAAGTGGAAATAACGCTTTCCTGCATGTTCATGCTTGTAGAACAGGTGGTTCGATAAAATAGTTGATGGGGAAGAAAGATGAGGATTGTGTGAGGAGCTTAGTCCTGCCTACGGTGTAACACAGGGAGACAGAAAGAGAAGCTAGTGTGACCATAAATGACAGCTAAACAGTTTTTTGGCTGTGGTGCTGTGAAAAAAAAACACTTAAATAGTAGGGAAAAACCCTGATTACCTTGACTTTGAGTATGGAGCAAAATGGTGATGTTTGTCTCTGCGTGACCAGTAGAAGCTGCACAGCCACTGGCCACTACTGGAGCCAAATCCCACTGATTCCGTTTATAAAACGTCCGATCCTGTCCTATCACAAACTGATTAATCAGTTGACTTCTACTAGGCATCACTCTCAGGTGGACAAACTATGTAATAGAGATGCTGTTTATAAGTGACCTCAGTCATATCAATCACATAAATCGCTTGTTATCTATCAGCTGACATTCTGTATATAGGCTACCATATTGATATATCTGTGAAAACCTACAGTCACATGGTGAATAATGTAGCCCCATCAATTTATGTCATGCTCTGGAGCGGACTCTTAAGTCTTTGTCCAGAAATTGGCTCAATCTTTTACTAACCCTCTGGTGTTTGCTTTTTTCTTTCTACAGAGGAGCTACGGAAACTCAGCTGGTCTGGAATCCCACGACAAGTCCGACCGATTACGTGGAAGCTGCTTTCAGTAAGTCCCATGTGCACACACACACATACATTGAAATATATACATGTTAAAATATCAACAACGTCCTGTAACAAATACACATTTGTGCAAAGCGTGAAAACACTCACTAGTCACAAAGACACTTGGATAAAAGCACACTGAGATGAAAAATGATGTAACCTCATGCATTAACACTTACATAAAGACACAGATTCATCAAATGCACACACACACACATGCGCACACGCACACTCGCACTAGTAATAAACCCAATACAGATGATCTCACTCACGCACACTTGCACACAAACTCGCTGTCATTTTCTCTCTCACAACTCCCTCCCCCTTTTGATTTATGAAGACTGGTAACAGTCCTGCTCTTTTTTTTTTAGAACTTCAATAGGGAAAATTAATTGCGAGGCACAAATAATTTATTCATGAGACGCGCGGTATGTTTACTCATTAAGCCATTGTTGTGGTGTACAGCTCTTAGTCTGCAGAGAGACGACTGGCTTTTTGAACGCCATGACTCTCCCATTAATTACCGCACAATAGCTAATGTGCCGCAGAAAAGATGTCATTAAAGGTGTGTGTGTATGTGTGTGTATGTATGTGTGGCTGTTTGTGTTTTGGTGTTATCTTTTTTTTTTTGGGTGGTGGGAGGTTACCAACCGGGCGCTTTAACCATTAACGACTGCTTTATTTGGTACTTTGCTTAGTGAGGGCTCATAATGCTGTATGAAGTTGCAAAGCACTGGCTACAGTGTAGGCAGGCAAGCAGAGGGGAGAGGAGGGGCATCTTTGCACTTTAGTGGATTGTTTGTGTGTGTGTGAGTGTGTGTGTGTGTGTGTGTGTGTGTGTGTGTGTCTGGATGTTTGAGCATATGTAGCATAGATAACACCCTATTAATGGTTTGTTTGTGCGTTGTTGTGATTGTGCGTGTTTGGCTTTTCTGCATTTGTGTGTATATACAGTACAGTATGTGTGCATGCATATGTGGGTAGCTAATGTGTGTGCACATATTTATACATATACAGTACATATATAAGTAAAGAGAACATTGCTGTGAACTTTGAGGGTTGCATATATGCCATCTGGTCTTTATAAATAACGGTTTGACTACTTGTGCGCAGATTAAACAATGGAGGGAAAAAAGATAAGGATTGTATGGAGGGCGAAGAAAAAACACAAAAATCAGTGTTTGTTGTGTTGTAATGCCAACAGAAATATGAGAACGTGAAATACAAGCATGATCCATCCTCCACAAGGTCTTCCTTCTCTGTTACAAAGCTTCATCTTTAAAGGCTTGATATTTTAGGAAAATACATTTATTTGCATTCTTGCTTATGCTTGTTATCACTTTGAGGTTGCCTGGCAACCAGCAGAGGCTCTAAGAAGTTGCTGAACTTGGCCACTGGTCACGAGAAATAGTTAAAGCACTTAACTTCCAGTGAAAGCACAACTAGACGATTTGTGTTTGTTTGTTGAGGTGCTGTATTTTTTCTCATTTTTGAGAGGGCTAGGCTAACGGTTTCACCCTGCCTCCAGTCTTTATGCTAAGCTAATATAATTGCCCCTGAGCTCTACAGTAGCTCCATACTTACCTCACAGTCATGTATCACTCTGCCAGAAGATGAAGTCACACTTCACATTAAAATGTTTGAGTTTTCATATATTCACCCTGTGTAGGATTGAAAGTTGTAGTTTTTTTTTTCAAATGTGTTCACAAGAATCCCTCAAACCTCTCCTGCAGTAATCTACTCGCCTGTTTTCCAGCTGTGTCCAAAAGAAGTTCCACACTGTTATCTTTTTTTTGCCAAAATAAATGCTGTTAAACGCACAGCTCCAGTGTCACACTCACCCCTCCCCGAAGCCCCTTAGTTCAGGAGAAGGTCTCAATATTTGATTCGCAATTTTCTAGCTGTTGTTGAGAAGCAAGCTGTTGCTTTCCTTTCCAACATGGAAAACATTTAAACTCTTCTTTCTCTCTTTCAAGGACAAGGAGAGATTGGAGGTGAGATTTTAACAAGTTGAAAAGCACTATAACGGAACACAACTCACATCTTCATTGGGGGCATTTGTCTCCAGATGATGTTAATAAATATGTAGGGGGGTAGGGGTGTTTTGAACTTATCTCTACTCCACCTTGCAAGATTTTCAATAGATTTCGAAATCTTAAAGCAGGAATAATCCCCAGGTTAAATCCAGGGCTTGGATTAAAGCTCAAAAGTGGGCAGGGTGTCAAAAGCTCTCATATCTTCTGAAGTGTCATAACACTTGACTGCTTTTTCTGTCCTGTCTGGGGTATGATCCAGTGGAGAAATAGATAGGAGGGATCAAGCTCGGAAAATCTATTCTCCGTCTCGCACACATGCACACACACACACACACACACACACACACACACACACACACACACACACACACACACACACACACACACACACACACACACACACACACACACACACACACACACACACACACACACACACACACACACACACACACACACACACATTCAGCCTCCCTCTGCCCACGCTGTATTCCATAAACTTGGCAGAGGCACCTAATAAAACTTCACTCCAGTGATGTCCCTCGTGCCCTTCTCCTGCTCACCAGTGTGTACTAACTTATTTGATTTTTTTCCCTTTCTTTTCCTGCCTTCCAGCAAGGCAGCACGCTTGAGCCACGAGAAACAAGTTGCCCCCCGCTGCGGTCGGAGTTCGGTAATGCTCTCCCCAACGGCCCGCTTTTACCAGCACATCACAGACATCGTACATAACCGCATTCACTGTTATTATGGCGCGCGTGGAAATTAAAAAAGCAAAAAGCAGATGAAAACAACAAATTAGAAGGAGAGAGTAGCTTTTAGTCCCACTGGATCACCCCCCCCCCCCCTCTCTCCCTCCATCTCTTTTCAATATATGAGCAGCAGGCTTCACAGGTTGCCCCTGGCCTCAGAAACACATCCGGTTGAACTTCTCATTATTTCAGAAATAATACCGTCTTATTTCATTTGTTTAAAGAGCACTTGGTGTCGGGAGCCTGAAGGAGGAGGTGGGGGGAGGGTGGGGGGAGAAATTAAATGGCTTTTCTGCTTTGTGAAAGAATGTCAGCCTGTGGCAATATGTACATTTGACAATGGAGTGTGGCTGTTAAATGTGAAGTGGTGGGAGAGGAGAAAACTAACTGGCTGTGGAAATATTGATAAGGCTAAAGGGTTTTACGAGATGTATCAGGAAACACCGGCAGCGGTACTGATTTAGAGATTATTATGTTAAACTGTTACCGTATAACAGCACACCTAATTATGTTGCCAGAGAACGAGGAAAGAATGGGGTTATTTTTTGTGTGTGCAGGTTTGTGCAGTCTTCGAATCATCTCACACCTCCCTAGAACATGCTGTACCTTTTCATTATGGTCATGAGAGGTGCAGATCCAATGTCATTCCTCAATATTAACAGCTAACTCCATAGGAAATTGTTTTTTTGTGAACAGGAGAAGAAAGATGTCGCCTGTGTATGCTTGCCTTCGGTTTGTACACCTGTGAAGAAATACACCCTGCATGTCACCTTCTCCTTTAATGGAGATCAACAGTGAAAAAGTCAAGCTGAGCTGCCCGCAGGTCACCGTGTAATATGAGGTCCTCTTTTGGATATCATATCAGGGGTGTATTGACTAAGAAAGAGGGTGTCATTTCATTTTATCTTAAAATACTTTAAGGCCTTGACTCCAAAGCCTTCTTTAAACCTTCCTTAAAGTCCCCCTCAAGTCATAAATGTGTTTTACATCTTCCTTCAGCTGGATGTTTTGAGCTTCACTGTGCAGGATGATGGATGTGCAGAGTTTAGCACCAGAAGCCTGTTTTCTTATTCTTTTTCCTGAAAGTGGAGTTAAAGGCGTGAACCTACAAGTAGGATTAGTGACATCACAACAACTAGTTTAGAGATAATCGAGGGCCAGTATACAACTTACACAAGTGTGATGTTGATACTCGAAACCTCCAGTGCACACACACTGAGAATACACTTTAGGAGACATCTATATTCATAGATTCTGCACTTTTCCATGAGGAAGTATGGTAACTGTTTTTTAAGGAAGGTAATTGATTTTTTTTTTTTTTTGTGGACACGATTTATTATTCCAAGCAGAGTAAGTCTGGAGGGAATCTTTAAATTCCACACTTTGTTAATGGATGGTGAATCCCTTAAAAGTCCACTGAGGTCTTCTGTCAGCTTATCTTAGCTAGAAATGGGGACTCACAATAGTTGTTAGCAGTTATTTTTGGTCAAAAACCTGTAAGCCCCTATAAACACCCATGGGATGCAGATGTTTTGCATACATTATAAAATACATTATATATCTAAAATATCAGAGAAAAATGTGTTTTTAAAGAAAGAAATCTGATTTTTGTTTGTTTTAATTCAGTTTACAAAAGTGGAGTTAAAAAGCAGAACTTGGCTCACAAGATGCTGAAGTGTTAAATGGATACAAATAAACATAGCGACAAGAAGATTTGAAGTTAAGTTTTGTTTCATCAACTTTAGATGTTCCCATAGCGGCACAATTTGTTTCCAGTCTGTTTCCAGGATAATGCGCTGCTTCTAAGTAGAAATCAATTTAGATTCTGTGAAGGCTTACTAAAAAAACCAAAACAAAACAATTTCATTTAAATTCCCCAAATGGATTCCCCAAGCATATTTCCAGTTTAAAAAAAAAAAAAATTTCTTACAGAGAGTTTACTGAAGTGGAGGACCCATTAGAGCAGGGGTGTCCAAACTACGGCCCGCGGGCCAACTGCGGCCCGCAGTCCATTTTTAATTGGCCCGCAGGAAATTTTATAATTAGAATAGAATATGGCCCGCACTGCTTTGCATCTCAACCACCAAGTTTACTCCTGACCTTCCAGCCATCCTTGAGTCCAAAACGCAGCATCAATGCTCCCACTGAGTGCAATGCCGTTCCCGTTTTAGGTGAGTTAAAAATATATTACACAGTATCCGTGTGTTATTAAGCATAATAACTTAAATAACAAGCTTGAAATGTACCCAGGGTTTCCCACAGCACTTTACAGTTAAGGCGGCCGCCTTAGCAACACACGCCTGCCGCCTTAACTAACGTCTTAAACAAATAAAAAATAAAAAATAAAAATAAATATATATATATATGATCAGGGCCTGAATTTCAGCGCGGGATTGCAGGTATTGTGCACAATTTAATTGATTCCAGCAAATCCAACACTTATATTTCCGCACACATTTACAGCGATGTATATTAATGTTCAACCAACGTCTGCAGCGGTGTTTACTGCAGGACGACTGGCCGGAACCGCTATGTCCGACTGTCTGACTTCGACCCTGAACACACCTGTAGCTCTCGCTGTACCTCCCGCTAGCATAACACAGACAAGCTAACAGTGATATTAAGTTTAAGGAAACAAACACAGACCGCTGGTTAAAACATAAATCTACATCATCTGAGGCAGAACCTGCTCAGAAAAACTAATGCAAACAGCGCCATGTGATGTCATCATTAACAACGTTAATCCTCAGACAGGTAACTGTGACGTTACTATAGCAACACGTTTCAGGCTTTCTCATTCAGCAGTCCTGAAGAGAGAGAGTGAGGCAGATTCAACAAAAACGTGATGCTACTGAAGCTGAAGATCACTACTTAACTGTATAATACTATATAACTTGTAATTACTATAAAATATAGTTCAGAGAATAAGTTAACTATATAAGATAGACTCACTGGCCTAACCTGTGCAATCTAGTTTAATCCAATACAGCAGCTCTGCTATAAATTCTACATTTATGAAGCTTATACTACATTTTTTAACAAGAAGGTGAAAATTCTGCTTTATGTTCATTATTGAGTGATTGTGGTGTATTAGGATGCATTATATTGAATGGTGTTCTTAATATTTTGTCCATTCCATCAACATACATGAGGAGGGCAAAATATTAGGAACACCTTTCAATATAATGCACCCAAGTACACCACCACCTCTTAGTACGACCTCAGTAATAAACTAAGTGGAATTATCACATTTTTGACAATGTCAACAAAAACCTCCGTCTCACTGCTCCCCACCACCTTAACTAACACATTTTCTGTGGGAAACCCTGGTACCCATCCCATTTTCCCCTTTATTGTTCTTTCTCTGTACTGTGAATGGGATCACCATCCTGACTAAGAAGAAATCTGAGGCTGCTGTTCTGAGAATTAGCTACCAACCCCTTTTCTGAATAAATCAATAAAAATCCATTTATGGAAAGCTGTGATGATGGCTGATTTTTTTTTCTGTAAATATATTCAACAATATAGCAAATTTGACCAACTTTTAAAGGATTTTTCTTACTTTAATACAATAGATGTGAGGCTATATACCTCACCTCTAGTAAGTGGCCCAGCCCCTCGTATATTTTGCCGTATATGGCCCTCAGTGAAAAAAGTTTGGACACCCCTGCATTAGAGGGATGGAAGGATTGAGGAGTAGATTGATGCAGGGAAGAGTAAAGAGATGAAGTTTATGTAGACTGATTAACAGAGGCAGAAACAAGCACTGCACAGCTACTTTTTTGTACCACTGGCTGGTGACACAGATCTGCTCTCACCCACCCCTCTTTAACCAGTAGACCAAAACACATTGAAATGTTTCAATTGTGTGATTATAAAAGAGTATGAATGAAATAAAACCACAATGTTGTGCTTGTCACACTTAATTGTGCTGCCACAGCTTTGTCCTCTTGTCTTTAAATCCCCCTGTGTGTGAGTGAGTTTGTTTGTGTGTGTGTGTATGTGTGTGTGTGTATGTGTGTGGTCCCGTCCTATCAAGCTTTAATGCAGCTGCAATGATTGACCTCCATTAAGCCGTCCATTAACCTTCAACACACACACGGGCTCTTCTTCTTCATTTGGCAGAGTGCACATAATACCGGAGCCCGCTGTTCTGTGGTCGCCCTGTTATGTCTCATGCGTGTGTGTGTGTGTGTTTGCATACGGAGCGGTTTCACCATGTGACGGATGGGCTTTTTGGCAGACGGGCGAGCGTGGAAAAAGTCACAGTCATAGCTTTAGCCCGCAGATATCAGAGATGAGAGCGTCTGGCTGACTGGCAGCACCGACGGAGAAGCGGCAGTCAGGTAGACGGGGGGGGACAGGAGGAGGTGTCTGCCATCTTTTGGTTGTGAAAAAGCTGACAGTTTTGTTTTTTCGGGTCGAGTAACTTAAACCAACAGATACAGAGAATGAGAAGTGCTGTTGAGAGAGGGGGAAAAGATGGATCGGGTGAATATAAAATGAGATCTGTGTTTACGTGTCATATCGTGTATATGTGAGTGTGTGGAACCGGAGTGTTTGCTCGACTGAGTGTGTTTTTCACATTTCAGTTCAGTGTCTGTTTCTGGTGTTTGTCTGTATGTGTGCTTATGTGCCGGCAAGCAAACCTCTAGACTCTGCAGACATCTCCTGGGGCCTTGTCTAGGAGAAAAAAAAGAATATAAAACAATAAAGACAATTTTTTTGTTGCTGTTGTTATTGATTTTTCTTCTCGATAGTTGCCCATAATTTAAACTTTGAGTGTGTCCGTGTGTGTGCGTTCACCATTATGTTACTAATGAGTCTTCCTGCTCACCAAAACTTTGCTCTGCCCATCATAAGAGTAGCTAACATTATAGATATGATATGGATTATGCTATTAAAGGTGAGATAATAATGTTAAACCAAACATGATGCTGCGTTATTGTCGTGACTTAAGTCCCCACACCCCCCTCCTGTTCTTGCTGCCCCCTGGTGATTAGAATGACTATCGGTGGTCTCATTTAAGCACGAATGGACTATATGAAAATGGAAACGACTAACCAACTTTATAGCACAGCCATAAGAAAGACAGACATCCACATACATAACAAACACCCACAGGCAACAGCAGCCTTTTAAGGCCTGTTATGTTTTTCAGAGACTGTCAGTGTTAGAGAAGGTAGAACAGTTTAGTTTGATGGTGACTCCACTAAAGCCAGTCCAGAACAGAGCTGATCTCAGATGTGACTGAACAGTAGCCAAATGCGCTCTAAGAAAAAATCCTGCTCAGTTTAAATTGAAAGTGATAAATGAGACACACACTGAGAGTTATAATGGAGCAAGTCTGCAACAGCATCTGTCTACTTAAAAAATCCTTCACTAGGAAATCTGTGTTTAAATTGATTATTGATTTTCATTCAAAAACAAAGAAGTATTTTACTCTGTCTACTTGCTAACTTTTTCTCTCAATTGTGAATCTCATGTGAAGGTCTTTGTCAGTGAATGGAGTTATCTCAGTTTTCATGGAGACGGCTCAGTTGTCACTTAACAGGTGGTTGTTTATCACATGAGCTGTCATCATATGGGCGAAGTTCCATGGAGGAACATGTATTGGATAAAACAAAAAAAATCCACAAACCAGCATCTCTGAAGTTCATTAATTAGTCGAGTTTAAGCTAACAGCTTGTTGGCTGTAAGAAAGTGATATCAATCTTTACAACTAACTCAGCGAGAAAGTGACTAATCATATATTCTGGAAATATTGAACACATTGATTATGCGATTTATCATGTGCACTCTCAGCTCTTGTCAAGAGGAATGATACAAAGTAGAAACATGTATCTGAATATTGATCTAAAGTGTTTAAATGGGTAACAAAATAGATTGAAATAAGACGTTAAGAATTAGATTAATTTTACCCCACAGATTAATGTAATGATTGACTTTAATCATCATATTGTTGAGAATTAATGTAAGACAATGTAACAGTTGTCAGAGCAAGCAGGTGTGTTTGAGTTCTGTTTTGAGGACTTTAACTCAGTGAATATTTCAAAGCTCCTGTTCCCAGCTCTCGCTTTTAGCTAATAAACTTTAGATTTGTTGCTCAGTTAGGAGTTGACTTTCTCCTCATTGCATAAGCCTGGACCGCACAAGGACGATACACACTTTGACAAATGTATGCTCACATAAACTGCCTGACACATTCCCAGAAGTATACACACATACATACACACACACGCACACACACACACACACGCATAGAGGTAGATCCCCTAAGAGACAGGAAGTATTTTGTCAAGCAGCAGAAAGTTTCCTTTACAAAGTGAAGTGTGTCATTTACAGACTGTATAATCCCAGGTGGAGGAGTTTAGTTTGTGATTAAACTTGGCTAACAGACTCAAAGCAGCCAGTCAAGGTTTTAAAACAAGAGTTTAGAAATAAAGGCTCATTAAACAGTGAATCCTGACAGTCAAATAAATAAAAAGAGACCGGCAACATAAAAACGCCAAGTGGTTTCAGAAACTGAAAAGACGCTTTTACTGAAAATCTACAGAGCTGAATTAATGAGTCCCATGTGGAATCCTCTGGCACTAGCGTTAGTTATAATGTTTCTGTGTGCATGTGTTTTACAAATAGACAGGTGTGTTTGTGGAGACTGTTACTAGTTACTTTCTAAAGTGTGGGGCCGGTACAAGAATCCATGCAATGCTTTGGTAAATAATACATTTCACATACTGTCAAACATGTGAAAGGAAGCTGGGGTGCTACCGTAATGCGTGTATAAAATGGTTTGTGGCTTTTCATTTTAATGCCTTCATATGACAATACAACAATTGAAGTTATTGCAACTTCAATGAAAACAAATTTTAGGATGTTGGACATTTGAAATCATAGTTCAACGTTTTGGGCGGGGGGTGCTAATCACTTCCTGGAGACAGTCAGTAGACAGGCAGCTTAGCGAAGATGTAGTCTGGGTCTGTCTAACAGTAACAAACTATTTCTCTAATGTTTAAAATAATGTGTTGTAATGTTTATTTAATCCATACAAATCCGTTTTCCAAGACGGATTCGAAACCTAACTTAATCTAGTTAGTAAGAAGAAGATGAACAGAAGAATACATCTTTTTGACAGTATGTGTGATGTTAAACATGGTGTATCAAAGATCAAAACATGCTAAATGAAGTGGGAATTAGAAGAGGAAAAGGTTGTTTTTCATGCCACATTTAAAAAAAAAAAAATCATTATAAAAGAAGAGTTTTCTTGGTCAATCATATTTTTATTAGTGTAAGCTTGTAACTCTGAATTCTTCCTTCTATCTTCTTTTCTTTTTCTTTCTCTCCTTCCTTTCTATTCCTGTCTACTTTTCAAACTCTCTCTCTCTCCCTCTCTCTCTCTCAGGGTTACCTCCCAGCCAATGCAGAGAGGAGAGAAAGCGTCCTACAGAGGAAGAGACAAGAATATTTTGGCTTCATCCAGCAATACTACGACTCCCGCAATGACGAACACCATCAGGACACATACAGACAGGTAGACATGCTCGTACACTCAAGTCCACACACAAACACACTGCACTTTTTCTTCTATTAATGATTTATTTTACATTGCTTTTTCCCCTCACACCTGTCTGAATCCCAGAATTTGATGGACAGAATGAGAGATGGACAACAAAAGTTTCCATTTCCAATTACAAGAACAACTTGGCACTAATGTATTCCTTCAGCAGAAACCCGGGACCCAAAGATGTTTATATGTATGTTTGTGTGTGTGTGTCTGAGAGAGAGAGAGAGTGTGTGTTTTGACAGCACCCTGAAGCCAGGATTACTGAAACCAGTTATCTGGCAAAAAGTGCTTTTCCATGTCTTTTTACTCCGCTCTGTCCCTTCCTCCTTCTCCCTCATGTACTCATAGGACTGTTGTCTTTCTGTCTGTGTTGACATGGAGGCTGTGTGGTCGAGCCCTGTTCACCGAGCGGCAACATCTCACCCCCGAGCTTCAGAGAGCTGCTTAAATGAACACTTCTCTTTGGCTTTGAAAATAATATCTAGTTTTCCCCCTCTTTCTGTCTGTGTTTATCTCTCTTTCTCTCTCCCCCCACATACTCTTTCATTTTTACACTCAACTACTTCCCATTCATTTCAAGCCGATAAAAAACATCAAAGTGGGCCGTAGATAGCAAAAACACGCATTTTTCATATTCTGTCCAATTTCCCATTGATCTATTCTGCACTGTGCCAGAAAGCCAGCATACTTTGTTTTGATGATTGTTTGGCTCGTGTCTTGAAGCCTCCTTGTCTGCCAAATTCTGCTCATTCCAACTCTTTTGGTGTTGATGGAGTGAGGGATGATTTCTAGTGATTTCTTTTCTGCTGCCGTGTGTGATTTAGTGTGTTTGTTCATAAGTATGGAAGATATTTTTGGTCATAATTAAAATTAGAAGTCCAAATTGATAGAGATAAAATTAAAAAAGATTATTATTTTTACAACACCACTAAGAATAATCAGGCCATAATTGAGCTAAAAAGTATCTGAGCCGCACCTCCTCATTTATATACAACTTGAAAAGCCAAATGTCAGAAGCACAAAAAAAATGTGTTTTTCTATTTAAGCTTTTAATTTAAGTATTTCCATTTAAGCTTCTCCATTTGCCATTTAGAGTTTCATATTTGATGTTTCCCTTTTGTTTTTTATTTCATTGATGTTTTCAATTTCATCTTTACAACTTAAGTTTTCAGTTTGAGCCTTTCCATTTAAGTTTTTCCATTTTAAATGTCCTTATTTTCATGGTCACTTGACATTTTTAGATGACCATTTTACCTTTTAAATTAGCCTTTTCAATTTTGTTTTTCTTTTTAAGTTTAATCATAGCCAGAATATTCCTAATAGTGTTGTTAAATAATGATTTTAATTTGTTCGCTTTTCATTTTCCATTTGGATTTTTCGACCAAAATGATCCTCCATAAATATGTCAGTTAGACACACAAATTGAATGCACATGGTAGTTGTTTTATGTTCTGTTTCTAGTGTATTTAAGTGGCTTTAGATATATTTACATACATTACACCTATATGTCTTACGTTTGTTTCCATCAGCTAGTCTGAATCTCTCCATCTGCGTCCATAATTTGTTTCTCTTCTTGCGTCTGTCCATCTGTCTTTTAACTCCTTCTGCGTATGTTGTTTGTAACTTGCCCAAAACTGCTTCTGTCTGTGTATACATATGCATATGGATGTAGCCACTGTAGAAGTCCCAGCTCGCACTGCAAGCTTTTTGAAGTACTGCTGCATTTTCATCCCCAAACAAACTGTATAAAAAAAAAAAAAAAAAAATTAGCTTTGCCTTTTATAAAGCTGTCAGAATGTATGAGATAAGTCTGGCAGCTCGTTGGATGAAAGACACTGAAGTTGTGTGTTTGAAACAACTGTTAAAGTTGCATAAACAATTATTTTGACCACTAAGGGGCAGTAAAACCAAACATTTGCTTGTCATGTTTTTGGGTTTATCAAGCTCGAGTGGCTAAATTTTAAGCAAACATCCAGCAACATTGGCAACTCATTGGAATCCTTCCGCCAACTGTCAAATGTTAGCTCAGCATTTGCTTGCTTGTCTGTTCGTCTCTTCCACTCTTTTCACCAGCCACTTATTTACGTTGTCTCTCAGTCATTTTGTGCTCTGAAGAGGCGGTTGGAACTCAACCATAGAGGCAAGCGACTCAATGAACTGAATGCTGCTGAAAGTTGCCTAGAGAGATGTTGATTCCCACTGGGATCGGTAGTACAAACATTTTACAGAATCATTTTATCTAGTGTCATATGACTGAGTTTTAAGATCAAACACAACACACATTGAGGGCAGTACATCTGCCTTCAGTTGTTGAAGGAAAACTCCAGATTTTCTTTGTAGATAACTGTATTGTACTTTACTCAGAAGACAGTTACGAGAATAAAACCCAGGTTGATGAATATCAGAATTTTCCTTTAAGTCTAAACATAATCCTTTCTTTCACAGCTGGTCAAGTACTGGTTTAAATGCAGGATATAGTGGAGAAGTGCATGAAGGGGACTTCTACAATGGTACTTGTGAGTGCAAATGTGTGCGCGATTGCTTGTGTGTGTGTGTTTATCTAACACTTTCTCTCCCATGTTGCTGTCAGATCCACATAGACATTCCTAGGATGAGTCCTGAGTCTTTGGTGCTGCAGCCAAAGGTGACAGAGGTAAGGCAGACAGGACTGTGAATATAGCTCAATCCCCAGTCCTGTCAGCAACAAGCCACACACTCGCAAACAGTCCGATGCAATCTGGACTATTTTCAGTTGGCTTGGCTCCAGCTGCTGTCCTGCATCCGTCTGGCTCCCTTCTGATGAATCTATCCTCCTGTTGTATTGTTCATCTGTGGGGTAGACACTCTGAAATGGTGGAAATGTGGTCTCACATGCACACAGACACACACACACACACACACACACACACACACACACACACACACACACACACACACACACACACACACACACACACACACACACACACACACACACACACACACACACACACAACATACTGTACAATCACACACACACACACAAGCATACACACATTTAGGACCACCGCTGCCATCCATTTCAGACCACCGAAACCCCTGTCTGCCTCCAATCAAGGACACCAATCCACTAACTGTTTCTCTCCCTCTCCGATCTGTGCTAACCTGCCCGTTGCTTCAGTGTTTGTCTTTTTTTTCTCTCTTTCTCTCTCTGCAGATTCACATTGACATACCGAGAACTAATCCTCTTATTCCTCTCTTTCAACAAGCTTCTGTCCAAGAGGTGAGACCCCCCTCCTGCTGCACACACACCACCTAACCTAGCAGGGTTTTTCCTCCCTGCTTTTGGGCAGATTTGGGTGGTAGCCATTAGCCGAGTAGCTTTATGACACACTGGCGTCGTATAGGAAAGAGATAGAGATATAAGAGATTAACGGGCTTCAGCTAAAGGTTAAGAATCATAAGCAGATACAGAATAAATGATCTCATAGGCTGTGTTTATGGTATCAGTAGGTGTTGTGTTAGTGTAGTCATAAACCTTGGTAAAAGAGCATTCAGAAAGAGAAGTGTGGCATGAATAATATTAAATATTCATTAGCTGAGAACATCACGTTGAGTTTTTGTTGGGTTATACTTTTAAATCTGCCTAGAAGTTTGAAATGGGGGGGGGAAACCCTTGCTGTTGCACACTGCATGGTCTGGCATGGGTGAACACAAACACACATACAGACGCCCACAGAACTAAAAATGCACAGAGAAGAACCGAATCATACCTGCAGTCATGCATGAGATCAGATACACATAAACCTCCACTCTGCATGGTTAGCTCTCTCATAAAAGCTCCTTTGTTCTGCTTTGTTAGCACCACTGAACAAAGCATATCTTGTTACAGCTGGATACCGCGTTGTCGGGGATATAGAAACTAATTATCCTAAAACCCTCTTAAGCATTATCTTTGATAAAACAATAACTATCAGCTGTAGTTAGGGCACGTTAGAAAAACATATGGCATGCAGACATTACTGGACCGAGATGCCGAATCCTTAACCATTAACTCATTGTAAGTTTCTTTGGATAATAGTGTTACTTACAGTGAATATTAAAGTGCAAATGCGTTTCAAGTCACTTTTGTTTCAAAAATAAGCATGTGTGTTGGCTCAGCAGGCCTATGGGACTATTAGCGCAGCTTCTCAATACAACTTAACACTAGAATTAACTCGACGCCATTCATTTCTATGGGGTTAATTTGGTCTTATTATTACAGTGCTTCTGGGAGGCCCTGCCGTACGTAGAACCACTGGTCTGAGAAGCAGCACAGAGAAGTGAAAGCATAGATAGAAAAATCCCATAATGAGGTGCAGGCTAATGACATAGCCAGAGCTCTGGATTTCAGTGTGCGTACACACCTACACATACAGCAGGGGCGAAGGAGCACACGCGTATGCACTCCTGAAAGCATGCACACCAATGTATGCATAGTTATACAGACAAATGAAGGCAATCACAGCACAGACTCACACACAAACACATGAATTCACACACAGTCAGTCACACAGTGCCCAAGGTAACACTACTTCCCGTTGCCCCCGTATAGTTATGGATACAACTTGGGGCTGTAAGCAGTGTGATAAGGTGAAAATAAATAAGATCAGAGGAGGAAAGTGGCTCTGTATGGTTACCTCTGTCTTTACTCTTATGTACGGTGTGTACTACGACTCTCGTTTTTCTTTTTTCTTTCCTCCCTTACCTCGTTTTCCCCTCTTGTCCTCTCAGAACCCACGTCTCTCTCACTCGCGTCCCCGTCGAGCAGCTCTCCCCTCTCTGCGTGCATAATGAAAGCCACTAGAGTACATTGAAATATTCAGACACCGTGCTCCTCTTATATTTTGGTATGCAACAGACTCCAAAGGCCTCTTTTTTTATATGGTTATGCTTGCTGCAGTGCCACCTGAAAATCACCTCTGCTTCATTTCATTCAGTTGTTTGTCTCGGCGCCCCCCCCCCCCCCCCCTCATGGGGCTTGGGGAGATTTAGCCAAGATAGAAGGCAGTCAACAGTCTGTTCCATTTTGGGGAGAGAGGGATATTGAAGCAATTCTGCAGTGATTTCCTAAGTGGTATCTAAGCATTTGAGTTCTTCTTGTTTTGGAGAACAATACAGTCTTCACAAGATGCAGATAATCAGCAATTACAAGTTCCCGACGTGAGAGGAAAACGTTAACTTTCGCCTCCAAATTGTGATTACAGGCTGAATGAGCAGGATTTATCATTACAGCTTGTTTTACTCTTTTTTTTCATTTAAGCATTTAACCGATGCTTTTCAAGTAAGGAGTGAGTGCACATGTAGTAATTTGAGATATTGAACCTATCATCTTTTGACAGTGGGATCGTCTTTTAAACCTCAGGACCCCCCTTTTCACTCCTTTTCACTTTGTGTGCGAGATGTCAATGACTTGACACCTTTTTGTTGCATCAATTTCCTTTCTCCCTCTTGAGATTACCCTTATCAGGGTCCTGTGGGGTCTGCAACTAATGGGATGGAGTCAAAGCGTTATGACACAGGAGACTCAGGAAAGCTGATTTCCTGTCCTGGAGATGCACCGCGTTATGAGAAGAATATGAAATTAATGTGAGATTAACTACATTTACTGGAATCTAGCATGCCGTCTTTTGAGGACTAAATGAACTCCGGTTAAACCCAAAGACAACATTATTCAGGTTTGAAGGCGGAACTTTCTCATCTTTGTTTTCTGTCTTTCACATTCAAATGTTGCTGCACACAAACAAAAAGAGTTAGGATTCTTTGCCCATAGTAAAGTGGGTGTGGGAGGGGTAGAGTATGTATCAGTGGCAGCTGGTGACAGGAGGAGGAGGAAACAACCAATAATGTCATGTTATTTTACTCTAGTTGGCTACTTATCTGTACTTTGTTCAAGTTATTTTCTTATATTAGAAAGCAGGCTGTGCAGATACCTTTTAAAGGGCCAGCTGCTCAAAGTTAAATAGGAGCACATGGAATAAGATTTTAAAAACACCAACCACATTTATAGCATAAACCTAAACCCACATTTATAGTATTGTTCTATATTTATGTTCTCATCAAAAATAGACAATATATCACATTATTAACACGTTTCACCTCAAAGCTTATAATCCGATACAGGTACAGATCAATGCTTAACAGAAATACTGAACAGTAAAAAAAATCATCAGATCTAAGAGTATAGATTCACATCAGTATTCATGCATGTATCAAATACATGACTTAGGCACTCTAATCTAAATGCAAAATATATAGCCTACACTACACTACTTTTAGCAATGAAAAAGTCTAAATACTAACTACAACATACAGTTCAGTTTAAAAACAAGCAAGAATGAATAAATTCTCACAAGCAAGCAGCCAGACATCCTGCACACCCATTGACAAATCACACAATATCAACAGGTGGCTGAACAACCACCCAATTAGAAACTGGATCAAGTCCAAGTGAATCAGGCTGGGAGTCCAGACAGCTCACTGTACCTTTTCAACCAGTTAACAGTGTGATATCATTAGCAACAATGACAACCAAGCTAACTCTCCCAGTTGTTTCATTTAAATTATGTTGTTAACTTTGTATTATTGATGAGTTCAGAGCAGCAGCATGTCAGGCCACTGCACACCACCCCAGTCCAGCTGTGTGTCCCGGACAGCTGGAGCAAGCTTAACAACAGTCCTAAACAGTCCTTCAGGGCTGCAACAAGCAGCTAGCTGTTGCACTAGCTAAAGCAAGTACTACTGCTTGACTTTTCAAAAAGTCCAAAATAATGTAAGTTTTTAGTTATGTGTTTTAAAATATTTTTAATTTAATTTTTGATTGGTTAGGGAGGTCATCTTCCATTGGAGAGTCATTTTACATAAATAAAATAAAAACATAAAAAAGAAATGCATTAAAATTGATATGAGATCCTGCAGAAAGGAGGTCAGCAGGAGCCCTTCCTCCTCTGCTCTTGTCTCACCACTTCATGCACACTGTCTTTTCTCCTCTTACCTGCCCTGCACTTGTCGCAGTTGAAGCATTTCAAGTAGAATTTCAATAAAGGACTATTTGAGATTCATTTTAGCCAATTACTATTTTTACATTTTTTTAATATTTTGGTCTCTTGACTCTCAAAAATATGGACGAGCCTCCTGTGGTCTGTATATGCACAGATTCACTTGGAGGTGCCAAAGAGAAATATGCATGTCGGCTTTTGAGGTTTCATGAAAAGAAAGTCCCATTAACCACTCCCCCTGCTAGCACCAGCACTTCGCCCCGTTTGATGGATGGGGCTTTGATAAGCAGAGAGGAGGTGTGAGATGTGAAGGCAGGTAAAGGAGATTTGAGGGAGAGAGTCTTGGTGCATCTTAGCAATCTCCTTGACTGTCTTAATGTTGATGGAATTTCTTTAAATACAAATGAGGGGTTTTGTGCGCCCAGCTTCCAAAAAAACCAACGTCACCATGGCTGTTTTTTTTTCCTATAAAACAATGAGCTATGAGGTTATTTAGAAAGTGACAGAGACATGACATATCCCCCAAACATATGAAAGTGCTTGATGGGTGTGGTACAAAAAGGTGTGTGTGTATGTGTATTTTTGGGTAAATCCATTTGAACACCAGAAAAACAAGCTGAACATCAAGCCTCCTCTAATTCACTGGGGTTGACAGCATTAAACAGCCACCCATAACGAAGATGGAAGTGTTTGCTTTTCAAAAAAATATTTAGAAGCAGGGGGGGAGAGAGGGAGAGATGGAGGAGGTGACATGCTCAGAGGGGAAGAGCAAGAGACAGAAACAAAGTGAGTGAAAACAGAAGAGAGGAGGGAGGAGACCAACACCAAAGCAGAGTTTATTACATTTTAATGTGATTGTACCTTTATATGATTACATGTGACAAATAAACTTGATAAATTAATTGATTGATTGAGAAGGAAGTTCCAAGTGAGCTTGTGTTGTTCACAGAAGAATCCAGCTGAGAGACTGATGTGAGGTGTTGCTGTGCTGAGAGGCGTTAGCAAAGAAGTGCTCCATCTTAAATTAGACTGCTCACCCAATTTTAACATCCAAAATCCTCAGTGCGGATTCTTATTCTTATGTAACTAGAAAAAAGTAATGCCGGCAAACAGTCATAAGCTTTTTAAAAAACAACAGCATGCGTTTTAATTTACAAAAGCCAATATAAAGGTGAAACTTTTCAAATATCAGACAGTAATTACAAACATGGTTGTGTTGGAAAAAAAACAACTGACTATTGCACATACACACACACAGAAAAAATACCCAACACACACATCAAACTTTTAAACTAAGGGCTGGTGATAGAACCTTTTATTAGCACTCCATGTAACATTAACCTGAATATTCAGATCTCTGTTTTGAGATACAGTTTTATGTTGAAAGTTGAGAGCTGTTAGAATATGTGCCATTAAAGGTGCTCTGTGGAGTGTTTTTGTTTACATTCAGTGTTTCATATCAGAAGGCAGCATGTGAACCTTGGAGGCCTGGTAAACATTCTCCGTTAGTTCATCAATGTGCCCTAGCTTGCTTTTCTTGCTTGTCTTTGTTGGCGCATTGCTACGCTTCTTTGCACATAACTACCACCAACTGTCAATTAGCATGACAACGAAGTGTGCGTGGATCCTTGTGCTCGACCGTAATACAAACGAGCGCTCTAAATCAGTACTAGTGTTCAAAAACTCCACAGGGCACCTTTAATATTCCCTCCAACATATCCACAAACAAAGACGATGAGGTTAAACTAGATTATGTCTGCGGTCATTTTTTGAAGTAACTAAATAATACTTTTTTAAAAATGAAAATCCATAACTGTAGTTTTCCAGCAAACTTTCCTCTTCTCGAGCTTGGCATGCCTCAAATTGTTCTGATTTCTATTCCCACTTCACACACCTCACTCACTCTCTTAAAATGTAAACTCACATGATTGAAGCCTGTAATTCTAACCAGATGTTTTCTATGGCATGCCTTATTTACTGCTCGAGAATAACTTTTTAAGGTGTCAGTCAGATATGAAGTACGGTGGAAAGGATTAGTTGATTTTTCAAGTAGTTGATTGATAGAAAACTCAACAGTTCAGAGGAGGGTTAATTTAGAGTTAATTAAGTGTAAATGTGAAGTCAAGTCATTTTATACTTTGATTGTATTGTAAATTTATTTTAATTTATTTTATTTGTGCATTATAAGAGATTATTTAAAGTTCAATCTACAAACTATTTTGACACTGTGTCTCTGTCTGTGTAAGATTTTTGAACGGATCCTGTTTATTTGGGCCATCCGCCACCCGGCCAGCGGCTACGTGCAAGGCATCAACGACCTGGTCACGCCGTTCTTCGTCGTCTACGTCTTCGAGTACATCGGTGAGTAATATTTCCCCCTTTCTCTGTCTCTTTCTCTGTTTGTGATCCTTCCCTTTAAGACTCCCAAATCCATTATGCGATATGCTGTTCATACA
Organism: Scomber scombrus; assembly: GCF_963691925.1. Lineage (NCBI taxonomy): Eukaryota > Metazoa > Chordata > Actinopteri > Scombriformes > Scombridae > Scomber > Scomber scombrus. The sequence continues at coordinate 8,652,079 of NC_084991.1, forward strand.
ATGGTCAGTCATTTTTCAGCCTGCCCCTTCTACTGCCTCTATAGTGCTCCTCTCCACAGTACAGAGTAGTACCTTTTGTAGCTGGCAAGACTTTACCGGTTTAATTGCCGGTTCATCACCACAGGTCACAGAGAGTCGACCCCGGGACTCTCAGGACAGTCTTTCTTTTCATATCTTTTTGGCCGTTGAACTCTTCCTCCTTTCTTTTGTCTTCAGCTTGTGTGATTTACATGTATGTATCAAAGCGCTCAGTTTTATCGTTATGATTAGATGGTATGAGTACAGTGTCAGTGAGAGAGCATGACATGTGTAGGCGAACGTGTGCTCGTTTGCGTACGCCGCATTGTTCTCAGCAGAGTCCTCCCGCTGTGTGCGTTTATGTCCAAACATTCTGGGTCAAATACAAAGCGTGCACACACTCCCAGCCCCTGAAACGGTCAACATGTAGATATATCAGAAATGTACATTTTATACTTTCTTGTAATTGTAAAAACTGTTACACACATTGCAAGTCGTGACTTTATTTATTGGATGCTGTCCATACAAACATAGAATCACTACTTTCAAAGTCTGTTGGTGTGTCAGGGATTAACCTATGGGGTCATTTTTCAGGAAGTTTATGAACAAAATTTACATATTTATGAAGTTTATTTTACTTATTGGTAAAGTTATTTGTTTCCTTTTAACCACATACTGACTGTTTTTTTCCCCAGTATAGCGCAAACAGTTTATTTTTGCAGCTACTCCTGGTGAGAATCAGCAGTAAAAAGAGCTGGTGAAGTACACATATTGTACAGAAATGCGACAGTAAAGCGGAATTTACCTCTTGTTGTGAGAAGTTTAAGTGGTAACATTTCTATTGGCCGTGTCCAGCTCCCATTATGAATCCTAGTAATATACTGTTTGTGTAGTAGTGTGTGTGTGTGTGTGTGTTGGCCCCTCAAGCTCTCTTTGAAGCCATTCAAAATAGAACTACTAAATGGAAACCACAATGCTCAGTGGAGTACCTCACACACCCAGAACTAGCCATGGTCACAGAGACACAATTATGATCCGCTTGTTAAGTGCTTGTAAGCACGCAAGAGGCTAGAATCTCACAGCACTTCACTCAGAGTTAGTGAGTCTCAACTTTAAAGTGAACTACAAATTACTGATCTTTTGTCTGATCTTCAAAATGACCATGAAGCTCTCCATAGGACAGTTTTCTTAACATTATAACCTTCATGAGGATATGATTTATGGCAGGGTTCTTGTATTAGACTACATCAGTTTTTACAAAGGTGTTCCTATTAAACTGTAAACTATTCCAAAATGGGACATCTGTCAACTGAAAAATGATCTGCAATAATTAATTGATTAATGTATTAGTTGTCTATTACTATTGCATGAATCACCAGCTATGTTGATTATCAGTTAATTATTTGGAAACATTTTTAATAAAACAAATGTCTAAATTCTCTGATTCCAGCTTATCAAATGTGAATATTTTCTGCTTTCTTTAGTCTTCTGTGATTGTAAACTGAATATCTTCGGGTTGTTGGTTGGTTGGGGCTAAACAAGACCTTTTAGGACATCACCTTGTGCTTCAGGAAACAATGGTCGACACTATTCACCTTTTTCTGACGTTTCCTGACAAACAACTAACTGATTAATCGAGAAAATAATTGACAGATTAGTATATTATAGAAATAATCGTTAGTTGCTAGATCTGATTCAACTTAAACACCATCACTTATAAAACAGGTTTGTCTTACAAATATCTGTGAATTATGTTTTTTTAAAAATGAACACTGAGTTAAAAACACTGTTGTGTTGAGGAAACATACGCACATTACGTGTTTCTTCACCTCAGTGACAAGTTTTGATAACAATGATGTGTGAAAACATGACCCCTGCTGACAGTTTTTTTTTTCTTCTTCATTTAGCCTCTCTTGTCCTTCACTCCTTCCGCTCTTCCCCTTTATCATATTCTCCCGCGTCTTGTTCCGTCTACCTTGTCTGTACCTCTTTTCATTTCCCTACTCCTCTCCTTCTTTATCCCGACCTCTCTCTGCATTTGTATCTCTGCCTTTCTCTGTGGGCGAGTCAGATTCTTGTCAGATCTTCAAAGCATCACCCCGTGCTTTGTTCCCCAGCATCTCCATGCGCTGATGAGCCTTGAATAACACACACAGCCCAACAAACCTTCAAATGTGCCTGGCTGGCATTGTACATGATGGCTTGATGCGCTGCGTTGTTGTTGTTAGGTGCTCTTGTTTTCTGGTGCAGAGAGAGAGAGAGGTTTGGCTTTTTCATGAGGTAGGCCTAATTCTGCTCCTTTTGTGGAGGAGTAGGAAGTGTGAGATATATACTCTCTTATGCTTTTCTGCTCTCTTGCACTCTTTGGCTGTCTCTCTTCTTTTCTTTCCATCTCTGTCTTTCCT